>NC_090224.1:35102618-35377618 GCF_024489055.1 Chanodichthys erythropterus | reverse complement strand
ATACTTGCATACACACATGCATACTGTACATACTTGCATGCATCTAAAGTTAGGAAAATTCCAGTGTCAGTTATACCTCATTCCGAGATTCCTCATCCTCCTATGATGGCAGCTTAACTAAACGGGAAACAGGCCAAAGATAAGTTTGCCCTTTTACTTGCACTTCTGCAGTGCGTATGTGATTATATGCTCCTGCATATGTATTAGTCACTTTACCTATAGGCCACAAAGCTCTGGGCAACTCTGGATCACTTATCATGAAAATCTGACCATTGCTCTGATTGGCATTGTCCTTCTGCCATTCTTGGTGGGGCTGTAGGCTTGGTAAGTAATGCCAGATGAAGTTAACCCAAAAGTGATCAGCTAGAATTTGGCTGTGTCGCCAACGTCGTCTCCCTAACCATCACTAGATGAGTAGATTGCTTGTGGGAGTGATGCATCGTGACGACTCATTAGCAATAGACTTGGTGTGACTGGGTCCGGTCAGCAACATCTGATGAAATGTACCTAAGTGGCTTAGAGTTGACGATTCCCTCAAATTACACTAGCACTGTATGCAAGACTGGTTCGGTCACTGTTTGCCGATTGCCCACTGAACATATCTCTCACTCCCAGGTCTCAAGTTTGGAGCAATTGGAGGGTTAAACTGGAAAGCAGTTTCCTGGCCTGCTAGATGTTATTCCTGAAGGTCCCTGTGCAAAGGCTTCCTGGAGTTAAGTGGTTCCTCCTCTGAAATTTGTGCCTCTATCTCAAATGGCTTACCACGATATGACAAAAATTGTCTTAATGCCATCAGAAAGGCCTCCATATCTATGATCTCTAAGAGATCAAGATGTATGAAACTGGTTGTCATACATTTCAATACGATGCCCCAGGGTTTCTCAGTGCGTTTGCACCGTTTAATAGTGAATGGTCTGAAACAGCCTTTACCAGTGGACCAGAATGGTGGTTTGTATAGCCATAGGCGTGATGGGGGCAAGTCTGCCATCTTCAGAATTACAGGACTTGCT
The DNA here is from genome assembly GCF_024489055.1 of Chanodichthys erythropterus. Lineage (NCBI taxonomy): Eukaryota > Metazoa > Chordata > Actinopteri > Cypriniformes > Xenocyprididae > Chanodichthys > Chanodichthys erythropterus. The sequence goes on along the minus strand of NC_090224.1, from coordinate 35,376,608 downwards.
CTCCATTTGACACGTTTCACAATTGTACTTGTGGTTCTTGATGGATTCTCTACCATGCATAATCCAGTACTTCATCTGATATCATAATCCAGTACAATCCATCTGATCTTACCTAAGACCTTCTCTGGACCTGGATGCAGAAGCTGGTTGTCATATTCTTTGATTAGAAGCATTGTAATCTGTTTAGGGTCTAGTATCATTGGATGCATAGTGTATGGATATAGGCCTTCGGCTCGATGGAGTCATCCCCCAACACAGATTAAACCAAGTGTTTGGTCGTACTCAGGGGAACGTGAATCAAGACGACTCTGGACAAATATGGATTTACCTTTGGTCAGCGCATCCACCTCTTCTAGGAAGCTGTCTCTCTGAACTTGTCTTAACAAGTGTAGTTCAGCTGCTATGGCATCTGCTGCAGTCATGATAGCAGCCGCCCCGTGAAGGGACTGGTGAGTTGCTTTCAACAGTTCATTCCAACTCTTAATATTGTAGATGTCAGGTTGGGGCTTGGCAAGACATGCATTACCACAAAATTATTGTTTTTTTGTTTGTTTTTTAGCTTAACACGGTCATCAGGAGCTTCTAATTAAGGAAAGTATGGCCATGTGTTGGGATGTTGGCGAAGGAACGGTGGTCCCTGACTCCAGTGACGTCCCTGGCGTCCATCTCTAGCAAAGTCTTCCCCCTAGTCAGGTCATCCGCTGGGTTATCTGTGGTATTGACAATGGCAATTTGACACCAAATTCACGCCCTGGATTTCAGCAATGCGTGTCCCGACAAAGACTTTGTAGCAGCAGGAGTCTTATCTTAGCCAGCTCAGGAATGTTGTTGAATAGGTCCACAGAATTATATCATCTGAAGGAAGCAGAAAGCTCTTTACTGCACAACTTCGCCAGCTGCGCTCGTGTGAGAGCTGCACAAAACTCTGAGGAGGGCATTGAAATCTGTTTGCGAGGAGCCACTCTGGACCTTCACAAAGGCTACATGTTGATCTTGAGTGTGAAGGTAAGCAACAGATCTGTATGCCCGTTCGGAGGCATCACAAAAAATATGGATGGTTCTCTGGGTGCCTTCTGTGTCAGCGCATGGTGGGATGTATGCTCTGGGTATTTCCACAGTTTGCAAATTGGCCAGGTCAGCTTCCCAGGCTTGCCATTGTATTAACAGGCTTTCAAGATTGATTTCATCCCAACCGATCTTGATTTTCCAGAGATCTTGAATCAGCATTTTTGCTTTGGTGGTAAAGGGTATAAGTTATCCAAGTGGATCATATGGTGTGGCCATAATTATGCACACATTTCGTAGCTTGGGATTGAAGTAGTCAATTTGGTGATATTGGTATCAAAGGTGGTCAGTGAGACAATTCCAATGAAGACCTAAATCTGGCTCTTGTGGGTCTGAACTATGCTCAGAAAGCCACAGTTCAGTGCTGGCTGCTATGGCTTCAACTAGGAGGTGTTCTACTACAGCAAGTATATTACTGGCCCACTGGTGGATTTTAAAGCCAGAAGAAGACAAAAGACTGCACATCCTGTCGATGAGGTTATGGGCCTTCTCCAGGGAGTCAAGACTCTGCAAACAGTTACTGACATAAAATGCCTGCCCTACAGACCTTTGAACATCTTCGTATCATTTGCTGTTGCCCTTGCCTTTGGAGTGTTTATGTGGCGCAACAAGGACTGCAGGTAGTCCCAAAGGAATAACCTGCCATTCAGACACTTTGTTCTTTTTCCTTCTTCATGTCCCTCCAGATAAAGCATAACAGTGAGCGATCTTCTGGCAAAAGACTGATCTGGTGGAACATTACTTTAATGTCTCCATTGATAGCCACCATGTGCTCGCAAAACTGAAGGAGCACACCAAGCATGGAAGGACCCAAGATGGGACCCAGAAAAAGGTGATCATTTAGCACTTGTTCTCTGTATTGATATGAGCAACTGAAAACAAGCTTTGCTTTGTTATTGTGGTGGACAAGTGATGAGGGTGGTACCATGACTCAGTAGAGGAATCTACAAGGTGTCAATGTCTTCACATAGCCTGCAATTTCAAGCTTTTGTACCTCTTCACAATAGGTCATGGCTTGTTTGGTGTCGTTTGCAATCTGCCGCTTTGTACTTCGAAGTAGTGAAAGACAGGCAGATTTTGCTGCTTTAGACAAGGACTGTCCTTCCGTCTGAGAAGCGGCGTAGCATATCTTATTGTGCCATCTACATTTACCCTTACAGTGCGCTGCTCAAGCAGTTCAAGTGCTTGCTGGTAAAGCTTTGATCGGGTGGTAGCTTTCTCACTGATATAGGGCAATGTATCAATTTGCCACAGTTTCTCCACATGCTTTTGGAGATCAAAGTGGGGAGAGCTTGCTGTAGTAAAGTGAAGTGTCCATCCAAGGGAAGAACATTTTGCTAAACCAAACTGAGATAGTGTTCACGCATGTTACACTATGGGGAGTAAGGTTTAGGCTTGTCTCTGGGCTTTAGTGGGAAGGTGAGGTGAGTCTGAGAGGTAAAGGGTAATTTATCTGGACTACTACTTGTGTTGTAGTACACAGAAGATGATGGCTGACTTGGACTTCTCTTCCCTTTCCTCTGAGGCTTCATCTGTTCTTGAAACATGTCAACCGATCTTCTGGAGATGTGTTTCACCTGTGATTTTAACTTAAGCCAAGCTGAAAGTGTATGCTTTGTGTAAAAAAGTGTATGCTTTGTCTGTCCTTGTGATTAGTATACCACGACTTAGACAATGCTTGACAAACCCATCACGGTAGCTGGCAGGCAGTTTGACCAGCCGTTCTCACCTTCTAAGGAACGAAGCATGCCCACAAGAGCATGTACTGAGAGTGCAAAGTTGTCAAATGCTTCAGCATCCCCTACTCTGACTGGTGGAGAGTTCAATATAGCTCCAAGTTCACTCTGTGCAAGTTTGCAATGGCATTGAATTCAGCTAAATAGAAGCGTCAAAGTAATTCATAAAAGTTGATTTTAAATGTAATTTTTGATTAAAAAAAATATGCTTTTTGCACTTTTGTGTAATTAGATTAGATTAAAATTATTAAACAAAAAATTCTAATTGTAATATCTTTAATACCTTTCTGTTATTACAAACACTTCTGGAAGTCAAATATGTGCACTTCAGATGAGTGAGTGTAATAGGGCTTTGGCCCTCATGTTGACCTGGGCCTTTGGGTGTCAAGATACCCTGGGGCTTCTGCTTTGAAGTGAACAGTCCGCACATGCACGTGCCCAATTTTCAGAACATTCCCTTCACAGTCCCCTGTCTCTCTCGAGACAGTGAGCTCAGCAATTTCTCCTCTACTTGCTCAGAAACAGGAGTGCCACTCACTCGCTCTCACGTTTCCTTTCAGCTGTAGCCTACGTGCTTTAAAGCACATGCTCAGTACACTTTTGTGATCTAATCCCTCAGTGTAGTGTCTGTGAATTGAAATACCCACATACACATTCACACAGACACTTAATGAACCCATACGTGGGTGATCACACTTACTTCTCAGCCAAAAAGAGGCCAACAGATTCATTTTCATGACATCAGCATTTCTGCAATACACTTAATGAGGGAGTCCCTGTGTGTGTGCGTGTGTGTATGTGTGTGTGTGTGTGTGTGTGAGAGAGATTGTGGTGTTTTTGGGTCTGTGAGGAAGGTTTCTGATACAGGTGATTTGAGTCATATCAGTGTTGGTTGGATTAATGACATTTAGCTCTGTTCTAAAACTGAGTTTCCTTGCTTTCTACTGCCAGCATAGGCAGCTGCCTTCTAAGGCAACATTGTAACTGAAATAGAATATCATAACTGACAGTTTTGAAACTCTTTACGTAGGAAGTTGCCTGCCTGTAACATAAACAGTTAGTGCTCCTCAAGTGATGAACGATAATAGGGGCTTTCGCACTGAATAGTTCTAGGAACTCAGTTATAGGAACTAGCCTAGGATAGTTCCCTGAGAACTAATTTCTCCCCCGGGCCATGTTCCTGGTTGTATTCGCACCAGCAATAGGAACTCTGAAGTGGCCGACAGCTGCGTCTTTAAGCGTGGCATTTACAAACACTAAGAAATGGTGGATGGAGGACACCGTGATTGGAGCATTTCATGATAAAGGAGATGGAATGTAAACGCATAATTACAGAAAAGGCAAAAAGTGGGGCAAAGTGACAAAATCTCTTATGACGACTTTTAGTATTACATATCATTGAGGCGGAGAAAAGAACATCACTCTGCAGAGAGATAAATGTCGTTATCACTGTTTTCCATGTTCGTGAAGTAAATATGTTTACCGGGTGCCGGTGTTTGACATGCGTTTGACCTATTAACGTCACTGATAGTTCCTATAGTGCTGGTTTAGACCCTACTCTGAAGTAGGAGCTAATTTAGTTCCCCCAAAAGGAGTTCCTAGAACTAAAATTGTTCCTAGCTCCTGTGATGTGAACACGGCAAAATCAGGTACTTCAGTCAATAGATCTAGGTATGAAAGCCCCTAATGAACAAACAACTTACAGAGCTCTTACTTGTACCGCCTGGCTGCTGCATATTCATTTCAGCATTGATAGTGTTGACATAGAAACTTGTTTTAAGACTGGCTATAAGCAACTTTATAAAGAATCGCTCACATATTGTGGTCAGATAGAGCTATGCATACATTTGACCAGTTTTGCTGCATATAAACTAGAAGGATGATTTATGTTATGTCACATTTTGGTCTGCCTGTAATGGTTATTGCATTATTGGATTATCTTGGCAAGAGAGTTAGAGCTAAATGGCTCTATAATCATTGTTTTGTCACTACTGATTTATAGTCGATGAAAATCTAATATCAACCTCAGCGTTGGTCCAAAACTGGCCCTTGATCCAGAGCAGCTGTGAGTTCTGACCCAGATTCCAATGGCTTGTTGAGAGTAAGGAGCATAGAATCCAGCTAATCAGGCAGTGAAAGAGAGGATAGAGGGAGACTGAGGAAAAGAGAGAGAGAGGGGAAAAAATGAAGAGATCATGAAGAAAGATACGAGAGAATGAGAGAGAGCAAGAGAGGAGGTGCATGAGAGACAGATGAGGTGTGTTTATAAATACCGTATAAAGGTCGTTTGGGATAACTGCATTGTCACAGGCCAAAAGTACTGTCGCCAAGGGCAACCACTCATTCCCACACACTTAAGTGGGGTCAAAACTGTCCCCTGGGATATCTAGAGATAAATAGAGAGCAGAGAAAATCATAGCTTTGGATTACAAGAGCACTTGGTAATTTTAGTTTATGTTGCACAGTTTATGGCAGTTGTCTTTTACTTACTGACACCCAGTAGTGTGATTTTCACATCATGCAAAGGTTTTCAGTTATAAGTGCCATTGTAGAAATGTGTTATATTCAATCAGACATGATTCATTTCTTCTGTTAGCATATTAGAATGATTTCTAAGGATCATGTGACACTGAAGACTGGAGTAATGATGCTGAAAATTCAGCTTTGATCACAGGAATAAATGACATTTTTAAACATATTACAATAGAAAACATTTATTTAAAATTGTAGTAATATTTCACATATGCGCCACATACATATGCCGACTTCTTCAACTAAACAATACAAAGGACACTGCACGTACAAAATGGTAAGTAAAATAATAAAATGCAAAAATAACATTATAAAAAAAAGCCCTAAATATTATTTTGAGATACTTTGAGAACAGTGTTACTTGAATCTCATAGGTACCTAACAGAATAAGTGATTTAGGTGCTGCAGTTGGATGATCTGTGTGATCTGGAATATATTTAGTTATGAGGTCTGAAGAGGCAAAACCATAAGGACGTTTAAAAATGAAGACATAGCATTCTTTATGCACAGATGATTGGAGGAGGGCTGTATGTTTATGTATTGGTGTAAATGTGCTGTAAATGCAAAAGCAAAACTGATTTCCCTCAATAGTAGGCGAACCCGTGACCCCCGAAGTCAGAGGTCAAGACCCCCAAACAGGCCCACGAGAGTTTGCCTTTTAAAAGCAACCTCATCTCACTCGAAACCCCTTGGCTGGGGGCATTACATCATCCTTTTCCCATCATTATCAGGGGTGTAGAGAGACTGACTCTCTGTCTTTGTGTGCGCGGGGGTCAGTGGGTGAGAGATGGAGATGTCCAGGAACAGAAAGGGATAAAGAGATAGGATAGAAAAGTGGAACACAGAGATTCTATTTAAGTGACGAGAAACTGGTCTGTGCAGTCTGTGACCCAGCGCACACTCTCTCTCCCCAATACACACACACATACACACTCACACGCTCCATAGGAACAAAATGGCACTCTTGGTTTAGCGCAACAATGTCAGTGACACTCTAGTACCGGCTTATGGGTTTTATTGTCAGAGTACAATCCTCTTGGCATTGTGCTTAACAATGCCCTCAGTTAATGGGCAGTCTAACCTACTTGCATTGTCTCTAATTGGTCTCTCTGGAGTAAGAAGAGAGAAAGAGAAGGACCAGGTTGGTGAGGGGAAGGAGCCGGGCTGAATCATTGCTTTAGTGCAGAGTCAGGGAACAGGCTTGGACAAAGGAGCTTTTGTGGCACCCGGGCCCAAAGTTCAGGAAATGCACCTGGTTCCCCCTCTCCAGCTGATAAGAGCTCTCACTAGCCATTACCTCATCTCTCTCTCTCTTTCTCTCTCACACACATACATGTCTGTTGCGTTTCCATGTTTTATGGCCACTTTTCATAGACATAAACTGCATATTCTAACCCCTAACCCTAAACCTACTCATCACAGAAAACTTTCTGCACTTTTAGATTTTCAAAAAACATCATTTAGTGTTATTTTATAAGATATACATTATAATAAACCAATAATAATTCATGAATTGTTTAGTCTTGACTGGCATTGCTACTAGTCGGCTCACGTCAGTTCCACGACTCCGCCGTTACCGCCAAATGGCGAGGGGCTCGAGGATGGAGAAGAAGTGGCCAGGTGGAACAGAGAGGGAAAGCTCTCCAAGAAGAAGCAGCAAAAAATATAGCAAAATTACTGACCTGTTCAGGGCTTTAAAGGGTTAGTTCACCCAAAAATGAAATTTCTGTCATTAATTACTCACCCTCATGTCGTCCCAAACCCGTAAGACCTTCGTTTGTCTTTGGAACACAAGTTAATATATTTTTTGATGAAATCCGAGGGTACCTGAACCACACATAGGCAGCAACGACATTGCACCTTTTGAAGTCCAGAAAGGTACTAAAGACATCGTTAAAACAGTCGACTGCAGTGGTTCAACCTTAATGTTATAAAGTGATGAGAATACTTTTTGTGCACAAAAACAAAACAAAAGTAATGACTTTATTCAACAAATTCGTCTGTCCCTCCCGTCACTGCTACGCTATTTTCGTTTCAGAGCTTCAGTGTTTATGTCTGAACGTGGGCTCACGCATGTGTCGTGCTGCTCATATGACCAGAGCCGGCCAATACTGAGCCGCCGTTCGGACATAAACACTGAAGCTCTGCAACGAAAATAACGTAGCAGTATGACAGGAGACAGACGAATTTGTTGAATAAAGTCGTTATTTCTGTCAATAGTAGTCTACTGTCTTTAGTACCTTTCTGGACCTCAAAAGGTGCAATGTCGTTGCTGCCTATGTGTGGTTCAGATACCCTCAGATTTCATCAAAAATATCTTAATTTGTGTTCCGAAGACAAACAAAGGTCTTACGGGTGTGGAACGACACGAGGGTGAGTAATTAATGACAGAATTGAGTGCAGGTCAGTTTCATCAATACATAGGCTATTGTAGTTTTGTTTTCATAGTATAAATCTGCTAGCAAATGTTAGCCTATCTGAATCATTAGTAGTATCATCATTCAAAATACTGTATGCTAAAGCCTTTTAAGCTTCTTACATTAAAGGTGCCCTAGATTCAAAAATTGAATTTACCTCGGCATAGTTAAATGGATCATCTTAGATGCCATTCTCAACTGTGAGGTCGATGGTGGAACAAGCTCTGCAGCTGTTCAAGCTTGGGCTGTCTAGCCTCCCAGTATGTTGAGGAGAAGGATCCTCCTCTTCCTAAAATTACAAATGGGACACCCTACGGTCTCATGGACTCACGGACACGTGGACACGGCAGCCATTGTAAGTCCAGAAGACTGTAACTGTCGGGTAGAAGTCTGCTGCCGAGCTTGCAGGCTCAGTGCGCATCAAGGGCAATTATCGGCTGCAAAGAGGGCACTCGCAAGCACCCTTCTGTAAACTAAAATGACAACTGGGACAACCTACGCCTACGGTCTTGTGGACTTAACGGATACACATAAGTACACAAGATCGCAAGTGTGCCATTTGGGACAGGGCCAAACATGCACTAGACATCTATAGCAAACATCCACTGAGAAGGAACAAGGGAAACACGAGGGCTATATACAGTATACACAAAGGATAACGAGCTAACAAGACAAACCTGGGAACAATCAGACTAATCAACAGGGAAAACTACAAGAACTACAAACATGGCACTAGAAACAGGAAATAAAACAAAAGGGGAACAAATAACAAAATGTCTTTGCTGCACTGTAAAACCCAGTAAGTTCAGAATACTCAAAACATTTGAGGAAATGTATTACCTCAAAACATTTAAGTAAACTAACTAATTTTTTAAAGTTGGTAGAACTTAAAATTTTTGTGACAAGTGGGGCGGGGCTGAGAGCCATGGAAGCGGATCAAGGCCAGTGTGGTGCACGGTGCCACCAGCATCCCCAACTCATCATAATGTTAATTACATACAGTTAATTTACATAAACATCACATTCAAATCTTGGTTAAATGTTAGCAAATAACACATGCTATTATAACTATCAGAGAGACATTATCAGAGAGTCATTACATACTTGCATATATGTAATCAAACAACACATGTGGTCTTAAATGTTTTGCAGCTCATCCTCAACCTAACCACAGGCTCTACTCTTCACCACAGTGGTAACCCTACAAAAACTAACATAACAGAACCCCCCTGAATCCCAACAACATTAAACATTAAATTATATCTCCATATGTTAATCTTGTGCAAAAACACACAAAATAACACTTAATTTATACAGTTATTTATATGGTCTGACGCAAAGCATGCATGCTCAACTCAATCATATTAAGTTCAGCTTACTACAATGACATTTTGAGTTCATGCAACTTTGTTCTATTAAGTACAATGAACTTTCATTATTATTTGAGTGAAACAAACTCATTTAATTTAATTAATTCCACTGTTCGGTTTTACATTTTTTATCAATTTATTTAATTTAGTGCATCCTTGAAGTATTATTAAAAAAAAGTAAAACTGATTCTTACTGATGCAAACTTTTGATCAGTAATGTACTCTATTGGAACAATGAAGGATTTTCCAACACACATATAGTACAAAATTTAACAATGGCCAACAAAAAGCAGAACCAAACACCTAAAATGCCAAAACAAATTTTTCCAAATGAGTGTTGAAAAAAGTATATAGTCACACCTAGACTTCCTTTCCACACATTGTTCTAATAGACATGATAGAGCCAGACAATACCAAAATAAAAGTCATCCATACTGTCATGATTTCATAATCAAAACCATAACATATCCATAATCAAAACAATAAGTTTTACAATTCATTAATCAATAATTAATTAAATTTTCTTAACTAAACAAACAAATCAATTTAAAATGAATAGGCTACAAAGTTATACCTTATATGATTTATTCCCTCTCTTCCTTTGGCTTTTTTTATGTCTTCCTCTAATTAGATGTTCCTGGCACACACTCTCTCTCTTCCTGTCCATCTTTTTATGGCCATGCCAGATATCCTCTTTTACATTGGCCTACTTTTCTATCTCACGGCAAGGAGCTCTCCTATAGATGGAGTTGGCACTGAAAGAGGAAATAGTTCCAGACCAACAAGTGATCTAAATCTCTTGAGGGGCTTTTATGAAAAAGAAAATGTGAGGAATTGTGCTGGTGGCATCAATGGTTTTGGGATCTCTACAAAAAGTCTACTTAACAGTGACAAAGTTGGAGGTTCATGAACACACACACACACACACACACACACACACACACACACGTGCACTTGTTAGCATCAGAAGCAACGGGAATGAGGAGAGGGAATGCTCTCTGGTATTTGGACTGTTTTGTAATCATCAGTCACACATGGTTTGTCAAAATAAAAGCCATATTGAACCACAGTGTAAAAGTATGCTTTCTGATGTTTAGAAACCCAGATAGACATTCCAAGACACCAAAAAAAAAAAAAAAAAACGTTAAAGGAGGCCAAAATAGCGATATCAAATTTGAAGTTTGCATTTAAGGAATTACATCACAGATAATTAGTCTTGCTTAATGCATCAGTGTTTGCAAAGCTGTACAACATCCACAGTCACGTTTGGTATGTATGTCTTGCTGTTCTTCCAGATCATAACTTTAGACTTGGCATTGCTGGGATACATGGTAAGGGAAGGCATCTGGTGAAGAATAATATAGAAAACATTATATGGTCTAAATGGTTTGTGAGTCTGTGTGTGAATCTGGATATGTTAAAAGTATATACATGAGCGGGGGCTGCTAAAATCTGCTATACAGAGATTTGGTCTATGAATACACTACAGGGTACTTACTTTTTCTGTCTTTTTATAGCTCAGATTGAGACTTAAATAGCTGGTAAGTTGGACTTTGTGAAGTTTTTCCATATGAAGCAGGGTAGAGAAATAAAAATACAGGGGTCCTATTTTGCATGTCAACAACAACAACAAAAAAATGTATATTATAAATATAGTTGAGAAAATATAGCAGAAGATATACAGTCAATGACAGAAAGTAGGGGGAGAAAGAGAGAAAGCAATGCATTGGTACTTTTAAATAGACTTCATGGAACACCAAATCCCTTCCACCATATCAGCTGATGCCTCATCATTTGCCAAGGGGGCAAGGAAAAGACATAAGTGGGCATGGGGGGACAGGGGTGGAGGCGAAAGATGAGCATCATTGACAGATCAGAAGCTTTGCACATTCACCATGTAAGAGAAAGAGAGTGATCTTCTACATTGTGGTAACAATCACTATTGACCTGACCGTTATTTTACTATATTTTACTTTGTGCAGTTCTCATTGCTTGCAGCTGTGCTGCAAATGTTTTGGACACAAAGAAAGAAAGGGATTTTCCCATTGTGATTTGGGGATGGAAAGTGTTGCATGTCCAGCTCTAATCACTGATCGGAAGTGAGTGTAAGCACACAGAGACAACCCTTGTGAAAAAGGGTTCACTTCAGCATACTTTTAAAAAGAGACTGAAAAGAGTATGAAAATGTTTTACAGTTAAAAGTTATATTAAATTCGATAACAATATATTTTACAGTGTCATTGTTACATATGTTACATGCAGTTATTAGAGTTATAAATTATGCATAATTACATGCAACTAACCCTAAACCAAACCAAACCCTAATCCTAACCTTATAGTAAGTACATAGTTACTTTATATTACTAAATGTACTTAAATGTATGACAGTGTAACAGTGACCTTAAATTCAATGAGTTGAACCAAAGAGTAGCCTACGTTTTATCAACCCATTAAGTAGGACTTAAGAACGTATTTGTATTATATTAACTTCTATTGAAACTTGTACAGTATTTCATGTATTTAAATATATTTGTAATGATGAAGTTACAATTTAGTACATCAATGTAATAACTTTAAATGTAAAATCAAGTACTTTACACATGCCTAAGTATGTTAGTCAAGTCAACACACAAAAATAAGTGTACTTCTTTAAAATAAGACAAATCATTATTACAAAATCATTATTACAAATTACTTAAAGGGTTAGTTCACCCAAAAATGAAAATTCTGTCATTTATTACTCACCCTCATGTCGTTCTACACCCATAAGACCCTTGTTCATCTTCAGAACACAAATTCATATATTTTTGATGAAATCCGAGGTATCTGATTCCTCCATAGACAGCAATTTAATTACCACTTTCAAGGTCCATAAAGATAGTAAAGACATTGTTAAAATAGTCCATGTAACTAAAGTGGCTCAACCTTAATTTTTATCAAGCGACGAGAATACAAAACAAAAATAACGAATTAATTCAACAATTTCTTCTCTTCCCTGTCATGTGCGTGATGCTGACGCTTCGTAAAATTAAGGTTGAACCACTGTAGTCACATGGACTATTTTAACAATGTTTGTATTAACTTTCTGGGCCTTGAAAGTGGTAATTAAATTGCTGTCTATGGAGGGGTCAGAAAGCTCACGGATTTCATCAATAATATCTTAATTTGTGTTCCGAAGATGAACGAAGGTCTTACGGGTGTGGAACGACATGGATGAGTAATTAATGACAGAATTTTCATTTTTGGGTGAACTAACACTTTAAATTTGTTAAGAAACAGTCATGAAAGTGTACTCGCTTTAAGTATACTTAAAGGTGCAGTGTGTAAATTTTTGCGGAATCTAGCGGTGAGGATGCGAATTGCAACATGCGGCCCAGCACCGTGCTCACCGCTCCCTTTCAAAGCTCTTTTAGAGAAGCTACGGTGGCCGTCTGGCCGACACAAAGACAAAGATGCCGTTGTTTGAGACATCAGATAGCCAGGCAAGCAATGAGGTTTCTTCTTCCTTCTAACAAAGAACAGTCTTCTAATAAACCAGACGACTACTACTTCTTCTTCTTCTTAGTGTGTTTTCAACGTAGTGACGATGCAAGCTGCTTCTAAAATCACCAACGAACACAGAGACAAAACGCGTTTGTCCGTTTAGGGTTACTGTAGAAACATCTTTACGTGGAGGGGGGACCCGTGATGTATGTAGATAGAAATGGCTCATTCTAAGGTAGTAAATACATAACGGTTCCTTATGTGAGTTCTGTATACACCGCTCAAAACATAGTTATGTATATTATATTGCATTTCTGTCAATAGATCCTCCTAAATTTTACACATTGCACATTTAAGTGGCCTTTCATTAATAATTTATTATCTAAGTTTTTTAATTATAAGATTTGAAATACACTACAAGTGCATATTTAATATAAATATGCACACTTCTGTTTGACAAGGGAATGAAAGGTGTGAAATACAGAAACAAGCACAATGCAGAAATTCTGTGTCAGTTTCCCAGAATTCATGTTTATGAGGAAAGCAGGCCCTGAAGCAGCATTTCTCAGAACCCCTACCTCTAATTGTGTGTGTGTGTGTGTGTGTGTGTGTGTGTGTGTGTGTGTGTGTGTGTGTGTGTGTGTGTGTGTGTGTGTGTGTGTGTGTGTGTGTGTGTGTGTGTGTGTGTGTGTGTGTGAGATAGAACTACTCTGTGTGTATAACTGCCACAGTATTTAGATTCCTGAAATGTTCTGAATGCTTGTCGCCTCACTTCCTCCTGACTGATTCTGATGGTGTGTGTTATGATGAAAGTGTCAAAAAACAAGCCTCTTTGCATTTCAAAAAGTACACAAGCAGAAACAAATGAATTAAACCCCCACAAACACGTTGACAATGTTTGGAATGAAAAACCAACTTACTACTTACTGAATATTGCACAGTATATCATACATGGTTGCATTACATGTGTAAGATAAAACTTCAGTTGTTACTATTCCAAACACAGCCATTCATTTCTTGTGCCCCCATGCAGTGTTTCTCTGAAAGCAAGAAGACTTCCACACATCCAACAGTAAATCTTTGCTCACAGGGCTCAGCTTACCATCAGGATGTGCTTCTGCTTTCTGGGTCGCTCCATCTCCTCTCTTCTCATTTTCGGCACTCCATCATTATAACATACCTTTCCCACTTTATACCTCTCTCTCTGCTTTTTCAGCCCACTCGAGTGGGAGGGTGTTTTAGTTTTGAATTTGTTATACAGCTTAAAGACCCTGCGAAATTGCCCATTAATTCAACATTTCTACATTCTATGATAAAAAAAAAAAAAAAAAAATTGAACCATAAGTGGGTGATTCAACATCATAATGGAAAATACACAAACCCATGGCTCAGAAGAAAGAAATGTAGGAGTTGTGGGGAATTATGGAGAAAATTTCTCTAATGTCGAGTTCACACGATTTGGCTGTCTGAGACAAATGTTGAGAATCCTTAAAAGATTTCTCTGATCCTAGGCCAAAATCTGAAGTCTTTGATCGCTAGTTTGACATAATCAATAAAGTAAAAATAACAGTAGAGCAAATGGAGAAATATTAAATAAAATAATGAAATAAATGATAAAATACACTTTTCATTTAAGGTTTATTTGTATAGCACTTTTCACAATACATAAAACACTTATTAAAACTTATTGTGTCAAAGTCGTATGGCAGTAAGATAAAACAACTATAAGATAATATAGGTTATGTTGTACGCAAGTAAACGTCATGTAGGCTATTCAGTAGACATAATGAACATGTAAAGCAATGATTACAGTTTTTTGATCATAATGATTACAATATTAAAGTAATATTTGACATAGAAAAGTTGCAATGAGATGCATTACTTGTGTTCCTGAAAGTTGTGTAAGATTAAAATCATTATTTAATTGAGCCCATTTTAAGAATCATTTCATATACGGGAACCTCATGAATCGTAATATCATAAATCACGCAGAGGAAGGTCTGGATACAGACGGTAAAGTGAGATGCTATAAAGGTTTGTCCCATGACACTCAATCGGTCTGCATGACATTTCGCTGTTTTAAACAGCCATCTGCAGTATGTGGCAGCTCTACTGTCTGGTAGCCAGATATCCACAGTTTATTGGAGTCAGCATTTGCAAAAGTCAAGGTTAGGCTTGCGTGTGTGCGACAGAGAGACAGCACGAGAGTGAGGTCAGAGGGAGAATGTGTCCAGAGTTCAAAGGTCAAGGGTGAGTAGTAAAGCTTTCATTGACCAGTTTAGGAAATGATGGACAAACACAAACTTTCATGACCTCGCACAAACACACTTTTGACATTAGATGACGTTTCCTCGGGTGCTATAGATGTGTGTGTTTGTACGTAAGCAAATCCTCTTATGAAGCAGGCGATGGAAATCCTCATTTGAGCGTTTAATCTCTGGTTTGACGTCTGAGCATTTAATTGGTCGTCCAGTGACGTGATTTCAAAGGCAGCCTCGAACAGTTAACAGGGAACGAATGCATTCCAAAATTGGGTTGTGAAAACTTATAGGGCATGTATTCTTGTTTGGTGTGTATTAATGCATACGCATAATAGACATGTTCTTTACACATACATTAGTTCTCAATGAACAGCTATGCAGGTTTGCAACCAGCAGAGGAAAATTGCATCAGCATTGTGGGCAGATAAAGCACAAGGCATGACACGTTAAAAAATAGCGCACACTCACCCTGACACACTTTTCCTGTCACACTTTCTATCTGTTATGCAAGTGTACACAAGTAGTACACTAGCATAAACATTTTGGGCATATTCCTAGTTAGCATCACTATGACCTACTCACTTCAATGGGAAGAGCACTTTAAGTGAAGGGTGAAGGCCTTTACTGCCTCATATGTGGCTTTTTGGAACAAGCTACAAGAAGACATGTGTCACTGCCATTTTAATTTGAATCAATGTTATCTTGATAGTCTTTTTAGTCTTTTCTTCCCTATTGTGACGTATATCCAAGTGAAACGGCTTCTTAAAAAAGAATTGATTGGATGGTTCTGTTGTTTATTGCTGTGATGTCATTTGAGTTACCCGTTTTCTCACCCTTGCGCCAGTAAGCACATCATCAGTGAAGAGATGTCGCTGCAAGAGAAAGGGGAAGTTATTTTGATTAAAGAATTATGAGAACATATTAATTGTTACAAAAAAATGATGAGCAACGGATAAATCATTTATAATGAATACGGCAATATTCCATAAAAAAAAAGAAATCTCGGTTTTTTTTTTTTTGTTAAAGAGCTAATTATACTAAAAGAGTAGCTCAGTGAATCGTGCCCTTTAAAGATGCCTTTCCATCTACGTTCTTCTACTGGCGGTCAATTCCTCTCTCCCTCTGATGGGCACAATCGCTGTCCTCCGCCCTGCCCCAAGTGTTCGCAGCTAGATTATTGGTTTCTGGGATCAGAGTGTGACGTACAGCCATGCTCCACCCCAGTTCCTTTCTTCCCAGAAGTGCATGATGAGCTTACAAAGAAGGCAGAATTTTTCTGCCAGAACACAACTCTGGGGCTCCTCTGCCCTCACTACCCTCGACGGTGCACCACCCAGGGGTACTCGGACGTTCCACAGATGAAGCATGCGATTACGGTGCATCTATGCCTGCAAAATACCGCCGCCTAGATGTCCCAGTCCCTGTTTGTCACCAAGTGTCCCCATGTGAAGGTTGCACCACCCCCATCCCCAAGGAGCCTGGGCCAGAAGCTAGACCATAATTGTTATCTCGCAGGAAGGTGGTACCGCCCACCTGTCAGCAGGCAGCTAAGAACCCGCAAAAGGCTTCTAAACAGCTCTGAGATGGGTGAGCCAGGAATGAAGGAGACCCTGCTGACCTGCCCGCCTCTAAAGATGAGATGGGCCTCACTCCCGCTGGAGAGATAGGAAGAGAATTTTTGTTTGGTTTTTCCTTTTATTTTGGCTCTTAAAGGGCCTATTCCTCTTTCCCTGGGTCATCCACTAACACTAGACAATTCTACGCGATTGAGTTCGCCAGAATCATTACCTGTACAAGCTCCCATTCAAGATACTCGTGCTGACATGTGTCCAGCGTCAAGATTGGGTCATGGCAATAGACCCGAAGGATGCATACTTTCATGTCTCAATCCTTCCTCGGCACAAAAGTGTTTCTACGGTGTGCCTTTGAGGGTCGGGCTTTCGGTTTGTCCCTGTGTCCTTGTGTCATCATGAAAGTCACAAAGGCTGCCCTCACCCCTCTCGGGGAAGTGAGCAATAGCATACTCAACTACCACAATGACTGGCTGATTCTAGCTTATGAGAACACAGGAACCTGGTCCTCATGCACCTAGCCCGTTTGGGACTTCGGGTCAACTGAGAGAAGAGCAAGCTCTCCCCCGTGCAGAGCATCTCTTTTCTCGGTGTGGAGTTGGACTCGATCACCATGACAGCACGCATCTCAGAAGATCGTGCTCAGTCAATGCTGAAGTGCTTGAAATTATTCAAGCACAAGACAGCGGTCCCACTGAAATACTTTCAGAGGTTCCAGGAGCATATGGCTTCCTTAGCCACGTTCACACAACTGGGGTTGATGCATATGAGACCACTTTAGCATTGGCTTTGGACTTGAGTCCTGAGATGGGCACGGTGTCTTGGCACTTTTCCTCGTCGAACTTTCAGCCCCTGGGTGGACCTCACGTTTCTACAGCCAGGTATTCCCCTAGAACAAGTGTCCAGGTATCTTGTTCTCACAACAGACGCCTCTCAGACGAGCTGGCATGGGGCACTGGACAGGATTCCATCTGCGCTAGCACATCCACTGCCTAGAGTTATTGACTGTGATATTGGCCCTGAAGTGGTCATCTGCTGGTTTAGGGCAAGCACGTGTTGATCCAGACTGACAGCACTAAAGCGGTGGCGTACATCAATCATCAGGGTGGTGTCCACTTCTGCCGCATGCCACAACTCACCCACCATCTCCTCCTCTGGAGTCCCTGCGTGCCACTTACATTCAGGGCATTCTTAATCACGAAGCCGACGTGCTCTCATGACAGGCCATGCTCCAAGGAGAGTGGAGACTCCACCCCCAAGTGGTCCAGCTGATTTGGAGTCGATTTGGCGAGGCTCAGGTGAACCAATTTGCCTCCCAGGAATCCTTTCATTGAGCTCTCTTGTATTCCCTGACCCAGGCCCCCCTTGACACAGATGACACAGACTAGCGCACAACTGGCCTTGGGGTCTGCACAAGTACACATTTCCCCCAGTGATCCTTATTGTACAAACACTGCAAGATCAGGGAGGAAGGAGAACAAATCCTAATGGTTGCGTCCTACTGTCCCAACCAGACTTGGTTCTCAGAGCTCATGCTGATGGCACTGGCCCCTCCCTGGCAAATCCCCCTCATGAAGGATCTTGTTTCTCAGGAGCAGAGCACAATCTGGCACTCGCACCCAGACTTCTCCACATAGTACCTTTGGGGTAGGATGTGGTCTCCGTAGTGTTCCTTTCTTGGCAGAGAAAAGAGAACACTTCCCAAATGTAAACAACAGGGGGCACTCAGCATAACTAAAAAAAATCTTTTCTTGAAAAGCAGAAGAGTATCCTACGGCTGGAGTGACCGCTCCCAAGTTAGGTTGTCCCCTTGATAGGGAGACCTGAGGTCATTTACCCTGGGTGTTAGAAGGTTGCAGGACGATGTAACTGCATTTGTTTCTTGGCACGTGAATGCTTGCCAGCATCTGCACCGGCAACTCTTGAATGCAGTTCTGTAGTTGTAGCGTTTAATATAGGGACCCCTAGTGTCAATCACTCAACACCACGTTGAAGTGACTGACAGAAGTCGGATCAGAGATGTGGTGTCCCTCCTGCCACAACACTGAACTGACCGCTGAAGCATTGAGATGTCACTAAATGTCCAGGGAAGTGGCCAGGTATGCAAAGTCCATATGCTAACTTCATTGGCCTTTTTTGAAAATGATAGAGGTATTTGGGGCTCCCAAGAGTGACCCCTAGTGTCAATCACTCGACAACATATCTCGTTCCCTCCAACAGGGAACAGAGGTTATATCATTAACTGTTACCATACTGTTGTTTCTCTTTTGGGCCTCACATTTGTTCAGTTGTGTGTCTTATCAGAAAACTAAATAAAGCTTATAAAAATAAACAACTTACTTAAAAAGGACAAATAAAACAATAGGATATAGGAATTATAAATGGAGCATTTCCAATAGGGTCCTCACACCATCAGTGCTCAAGCCCCAATTAAACTAAAATATTAGCCATTTTGAGTGTGTAAGTCAGTAATTGTGGTAATCCTGACATAGCATGAATGCACATTAACTTCTTTTTCATCAGGCAAATCCATGATTTTCTATTAGCTATTGCTAATTGGAGGTAGGCATTGTTATTTAGGGGGAGTGGACAGTTTCACTGTACAGAGCATTTGATTGGATTGGAAAGTTTGTAAACATTAGTGTGAACAAGAATAATCATCAAGGATTGATGGATTTTTGGGACGAAAATAGTATTTTTGAGACAAAATAGTATTTTAATATTACATTAGGTTTTCTGTTGTTATCATGATATCTACAAATAACTTTATTTTAATACTTAAATAAATGTTTTAAGTTAAGAGATCAGCTCAGACAATGAGACTGAAATTGCAAAACATTCTGTGCGTGTGTCCATGTGTGTTTGCGCATACAATTATTTAACCCCTTTAACCCCTCGTCACGACTATGGGGGAGGAACATCATCATTACTTTCGCCACAGTGGGCTGACTGATAGATTGCATCTGCTTTATTCAAGTCCCTCTGATTGGCCGATTCGATCTCCTGATACCCGTGGACTGCAGGACCTATGTCACACCATATGACGTGTGAAAATCGCACATGCAATTACAAGCACATAAACATTAGCAATATAATCAATATTAGTATGAATAACACCTAGAAAAGTCAATACCAACAGCATTTGGGAAGCTAAATAAATATTCATTATTGAAAAAAATTCATCTGTGATATGAATTTTATTAATAGAAGAGTGGAATCTGAATCCTTAAAATGTGGACTAGAACATAATATAAATGATTTGAATCTCAGTGATGAAAATGCCATAAAAAAGTAGCTTTCTGAAACTCAACATGCTGATTTTCTTTCAGTACTGTAGTTCTATCCAGTCTCTTTCAAGTAACCCTAATATGATGGTGGAAATGTTATTTGTCCAAATTCTCTGCTTTTTATGGCACTGGCAATAAGTGTGTTTGTGTGTCTGTGCCGGCAATCCCATTTGAATTTGTGCTGGCCAGTGGACTGGCATATGTGTGTGTGTTTGCCCTAAAGTCGTTGTGGTTGGATGCCGTCCTTTTAACTTAATGAGAGTATGTTCTGTATGTCTCACTGGGGCACAAATACACGTTGTACAGACAGAGCAGCATATCATTACAAATCGCTTCAGAAAAGCCCAAACCAGACTCAGACGTGCACACCCACGCTCCTTAACTCTACACACACCACAGGCTGTCTCTTCCACTCGTACGCAGATACTTGCCCTCAGATACACACCCTGCCATTTTTAATAGACACACGGACACACATGCTATTAACTCAATGGCTTTCATATGCAGTTCTTAGGTGCTGGCTTTTTGCAAGGATGTAACCATTTCAACAGGAGGTTGATCTTGAGCGCTTGTTGCTCTTGCATTGATGTACAGCATGTTTCATTTAGCCTTGATGTGGTGATACTACATGTACTGTAAACCCGGTTGACAAAACTCAAAATATTTGAGGTATTTTTTTTTTTTTAAGTTAAGAAATTCAAAGTTTCAGTGAGCAGATTTCTGGCAGATTTCAATTTTGTACTTATACATTTTAATTGCTCTTAACATGAAAATTTATGAGTAGGCTAATTCATACATTTAACTTAAATTTATCATGTAATCTCAAGTCAAATATATTTAGTAGTGTAAATTTAGCTAGCTATAGCTAATTCAGCAAATTCTAATTGGTATCACAATGTTTTGATACCATAAGCATAGCATAGCAATTGCTGAAAGAGTATGGCAATATAGAAAAAACACATAACAGAAACTCTTCTAAATTAGCATATAGCAAAGCAATAAACACTACTAAATCTCCCAATTAACATTAATCTTGCACAAAAAAACAAACAAACAAACAAAAAACATTATATAACACTTAATTTAAGCATTTACTCTCCCTTTCGAGTGCCATGGCAAAGCATGCTGGAAAATAGCCCAGTTTCAGGTAAATTTAAATTTGTCTAAATTAAACTAAACAAGTTCATAAAACTCAAAACAATGAAACAATTTAAATGACTTCAAATGTGTCAGTTTCGGGAACTCAAAAGAAAAGAAAGTTCTAAATACTCATAAAAGTTCATTTGACTGAACTAATTTGTTTAATTTGAGTTTACCCTACTCAAACCAGTTAATTATTTTGAGCGTTAGGGTTTACAGCTTTTCTCTTTTTATTGTTGCCTGAAAAAGTCATTTGACCATGCTGTGATTGTTAACAGTTCTGAGTGAGGAATCTTAAAGGGATAGTTCACCCAAAAATGTAGTTCTGTTGTCATTTATTCACCCTCGTATATTTCTTTATTCTGTGGAGCACAAAAGGAGTCCAAATTTTCAGCATCATTACTCCAGTCTTCAGTCCTTCAGAAATCATTCTAATATGATGATTTGCTGCTCAAGAAACATTTCTTATTGTTATCAATGTTAAAAAGAGTTGTGCTGCTTAATATTTTTGTGGAAACCATGAAACTTTTTTTTTTTTTTTTTCAGAAAGTTCAAATGATTGTGCATAAAAAGAGCATCATGAACATTCTTCAAAACATCTTCTTTTGTGTTCCACAGAAGAAAGTAAGTCAGGCAGGTTTGGAACGACATGACATTGATTAAATAATGAAAGGTTTCAGTTTCAGGTTAACTATCACTTTAATTCTAAGATTTGCAAATTCGGAGTCCCAAATGTGTGCGCATGTCTGCTTGTGTGCATGTCCATTAATCATGTTTAGTATTTGCTTAGAGTTAATAAATTCAGGTTTAGCCAGGAGTGTGAAATATTTGCATGCTGAAAAAGAGAACGAAAAATAGGGTCAGTGAGGGTACATGATGCAGACCATTGAACTGTACAACCCTCACCACTTGCTGTGTGAATACATGCCCTGACCTCGGGTAACATCATTAGTGAAAACACACTGGTTGTTCTTAACCATGGCTGAATTACCATCTAACAAGATTTTTTCTAAGAGCTTTTGGTGCTTATGTACTGGATTTAGAAAGAATGTGTTAGTAACATACAGGGTACTCTAGAGCTGTATATTACCACATTTTGATGAATCTCACTGTATATCTTCCTCCACCCTTAATTATTCTCATGAACAGTATGATCGAATAAATCATGTGTAAGAAGTTTTCCTAGTGGAATGCATTTTAATAAAAAAGAAAATCTAATAAAAAGTAATCAAGTTTTTATCGCCCCCAGATGAGTCGTCCTTTTCCACTCGATCATTAGATCCAGCTTTCCACAGCGATTCATTTGTGTGTTTGCATTTAGCTGCTTTTATTGTGGCCAAATTGTTTTGATTTCACGAATAGCGGTCGATGGTTACATGTAATTATCAGGAATTTAGCAAATCTTGGTCCAATACTGATAAAATCAAAATGCACAAGCCAATTTTGTCATACACGCATGCAGCACAATGACAAGTGTGCATTGTGAACTTTATTTGAGGCTGAAACACTCTAGTTCCAAGGTTTTGGCATGACAAAGAGATGAGTCTAGGGTAAATGGTGACAAGGTCATTGTCATTGCCTTTAAATGGGCTATATTTAATAGCATAGTGCATTTAGAATTAAAATACATCTTTGGTGCTTTTTTACAGCACATGAATCTTCATATTTCATATTTTTGTGAGGATTTTGAGAGATTGAGAGTCTCTCAGAGAGAATGGATCTAAATGGTTAAATGTGTTAAATGGTGTTCTGATTTAACTATATTACACCATTATTGGTAGCTGAGGATAATCTGTGGAATTTTCTACTGTCTAACAAACTACTCAAGCCACCTTTATATCTGTAGTGCTTTATACAAAAAACAGATTGTTTCGAAGCAGCTTCACAGTAATAAACAGGAAAATAACAGAATCGATGATACAACCGTCATCAGATATGACAAATTCAAATTCTTCTCAGAAGTAAATAGTGTCATTATTCAGCTAAAGTCATTTACGTGTTGATTCAGTTCAGTTCAATTACAGTATCAGTGTTGCAAAATTAATCAATTATGAAACAAATTTGATTCACCTAAAAAGCAGCTCTACAGAAGACAATAGCGTTGTTATTCAGCTTGATTCAGTTTGGTTATTGTCGGATAGTGTCTATTAATTTTACTGAATATTAAGTGTCTTTAAATCCCAACCTAACTAAACCAAGCCAAAGGCGACAGTGGTATGGAACACAATCTCCATCCTGTGACAGAAGTGAAAATCAACTTGAAAAATCAGGCTCAGTTAGGGGGACAGTTCTCCTCTGACCTGAATGATTACTAAATAAATAAATAAAGGGATGGATGGATTGGAGCCCATCAGCTCTTGAGCCATGTTTCTGGTTCCTGAATTTTCCATGGAAAGCATGAGGATCCTTCAACTGTTATAGTTCACAGCAGAACAGTACATCCTGCATTTCTTAATGTGCCGAGCCTGGCATGAGATTTGAAGTCACTTTTCCATACATATGGTGTGAAGTGGATCAGATTGAATCAATTCCAGAGGCGGCTGCATGCACATATCAAGACAAGGTGTTCTTAACATTCTTATAGCCTACACTTATTCTTATACACTTTTTAATGATGTGGCATGAATGTGGGTATCTGCATAGATAGGTTTAATAAGGTAGATTGCTCCACCACCTGAGTTTTTTCTTGCCTTATTTGTCATGATCTCCAGCTCAGAAAATCATTAGAGAGAGTTTCTTCTGCTCATCAAGGCTTTAGTTGTTTAAAAAAAAAAAACAATAATATTGTGAAATATTATTACGGAGGCCCTAGAGGGACATGGTGGTGGGAAAAAAAACTATTTACATGCTTTTTCGTTATTCCGAGAAACTTTGCGTTCACTCGAAAAATGTTGCGTTCCCAAAGAACTTAAGACTTTTGTGAGAGAACAATACAGCATTAACATATTTTTAATCCTATCTCATATTTTTTCATCACCATATCCCATTAAGGTCTTTGTAATATTACTGCATTTTAAAATAACTGTTTTATGTTGGAATATATTTTCAAATGTGATTCCTGTGTTGTCAAAGCTGAATTTTCAGCATCATTACTCCAGTCTTCAGTGTCACATGATCCTTCAGAAATCATTCTAATATGATGATTTGCTGCTCAAGAACATTTGTTATTATTATCAATATTAAAAACAGTTGTGCTGCTTAATATTTTGGGGGAAAAAAAGCAACATTTTATTTCAGGATTATTTCAGGTCTGTCATTTTCGATCAATTTAAATCATCACTGCTGAATGAAAGTATTAATTTCTTTAAAAAAAAAAAACATAGTGCCCCATGTGGCTAAGAATGCAACATGTTCTAGTGTTGCATTATAAATTGCACATGTTAGCTTGTTTTCACACTTCATAAAAACATACTTGTATTGAGTTTGTTTTAGGCCCAACATTACCGCAAGATGCCCCCTACCAGATCACACCCTCTTTCCTTCTACTTTTGTTTTTTCCATCCTGCACCCTTTCATTTTGCCCCCATCAGTATCTTTCTCTCCCTCCCTCTCTTTCTTTCTCTAAGATAAAAGGTTGAGAGATGTGCTCCCCGCTGACTCTGAAATGGCCAAAACCTCATTTGAGTGTTTCATGGAATTTAGCTCCAGATGTTTCCCAAGAAACCCTCTTTACACACTAAACCCACAGCATCCCTCATGGATGAACCCCTGCCATAGATTTATTGACAGGCATTGTTCCAGTTTGTTCTTGAAAAGCAGCTGCTCTCTGAGAATAAGTAGGCAGTATTTTGTGTTACGCAAATGTCCAAAATTTAACAGACTTTATAACATTGTATTATCATGAATTACATTGAATTCTAGTAACAAACTAGATTTATAGGTCTACATTTGGTCTCAAAATGTGTCTCATCTCTCTCCTTCATTATAAATGTATTTTTTACATTTTATTTTGTAATTTTATTTATTTATTTTTGGCATTTTGTTGTCCACAACTGTTAACAATAAAAAGTAATAGTACACCACATGATTTGACAAATCATTCATGTCCGTAGAACAAGAATTTAGTTACAAGGGAAAGTTTAGTATGTAGGTTTAGGGGTTTTGAAAAAGCCATAACAAGAACCACTAATGACACTAGAGCACACAAATGGCCAAATTCACATTGCGTAAACTCAGATTTTTGGTTTTACAGTAGAGAGCGGTGATACACACTCATGGTGTGACTTTAACCATAAATGGGAAACCCTGGGAAAGGGTGAATGCCCTCCGAAGTGAAACACAATCATTCTCCTTCCAAGAAAACAGCAACAAAAATACCAGGCTCGGATGGTGACTTGGAAAAATATGTTTTATGGAGTGGAAAGAAGGAAAAATAAAATAAAAGCAAACAAAAGCTGGCGAGTAAAGGAGCAGAACGACCTGGTTCCCATTTATAGAGCTGCTGCAAAAAAGACAATCAAGGCTTTAAGAAATTAAGATTACCTCATACATAGGGCCTAGTAGAAAACTTGAAGAGCATCTCTCCCATATGTATATACTGCATCATAGACATACAATATTTCTTACTGTCAATCCAGCATGTCACTCCTCCTTGTTCCAATTGTAATTGGACTATTAGCACAGTTGGGATAAAAAAAGTCATGCAACCACGTAGAATGAAATGGCCAAATGAAATTTCATTTGGATTGTAAGGGTTCATTTAAACCTTTTCTACTCCATTCTATAGGACATGTAACTCTTGATCGTACTGAAAACCGAAACTGGAACATTCTTTGCAAAGATGTAAACATGGCCTAATGGCGTGTAATGCACAGAACAAGCTGTTGTTGTTGTTGAATGCAAGCTGTGTTCCAATTCAGAGGCTGCATCTTCACAAAGCTTTGTGTGCTGGTCATCTCCTAATTAAGATGGCAAACACACAATGGAGAAATGATGGAGAAAGAGTATTTTCTCCAATAATCTTCAATTATAAATAATAATAAATAAACTTCAAAAAATAATGGTCCTCTCTCATCCTTCACTGTTGTCTTTCCTCCTTTTATCCTCCCGGAGCTGCTCCGTGGGAAACTTGTTCATTAGCACTCGCATCATCGGCCTCACTCCGTTCCCGTGGCTCTCAGCCCCACCCTGCTTGCCATATACCCACATCGCCCCTTCCAGGTTGGGGGTACTCTCGAGACTAACTTCTTCTCCCGGCCTTTCACGGCAGCGGCAACACCTGGAGGTAAGGACAGATGAGGCAAGAGAGAAGGAGAGGAAAGGATGAGGAAACATTGAGACAAGATAAGTAAAGAAGAAAATTCTTATTCCGGACTCAGTACTCAATCAGTCGAGAGGCCCTCACTCGCAGTGCCATTCGATGGTACTGGGCGCTCCTTGGTGGACGGCTCCTCCGGTTGGCAATGGCTCCTCTGGATTTGGGCAGCCGGCAGCAAGTCCCCCATTCCCTAAACCTCCCCCGTCATGGCAGATGGCAGCAGGCACCAGCCTCAGCAAACGGCAGCGACTCGACCCAGGAGCATGGCAGAGAGCTCTCCGTCCCACCTGTTGCTAAATCGCTCCAGCACCAGAGCCTCCTCAGCACCACGACCCCATGTTCATGTTCAACAAACTTTAATCATAAGCCCCTCACGAACAACTGCCACATTAAAACATAATAGAACACAAATCACAAATCAGCAAAATCCAGGCCTGGTCCTCTCTTGTCCTACACTGTCGTCTCTCCTCTGTGAGAAACTCACTCATTAGCACTTGCGTCACTGGCTTCGCTCCGTTCCCACGGCTCTACCGGACGCTCCTCTGTAGATGGCTTGATACTCCTCTGCCTCCTGCTGGACGGCAGTGGCTACTCCAGTTTCGGCCAGCTGGCAGCAAGTCCCCTGTTCCCTGCTCCCCCATCATGGCGGACGGCAGCAGGCTCTGGCCTCAGCAAACAGTGGCAACTCCTCCATCCCCTTACGGAAGGCAGCTACCCCACCTCAACCCAGGAGCATGGCAGCGTGCTCTCCGTCCCACCTGTTGCTCAATTGTTCCAGCATCGCCACCTCGGGCAGCCACTGCCGGGCACCGCTCTTTTGTGCGGTCACCTCAGCACCATGATTCCCCTCAGCAGCAAGGGCTCTCTGGCAGCATACCCCTCCTTCCTCCTGGGTTTCAGCACCAATATAACAAGATTTAACATTGAGGAAAGAAGGAGGCAGGAAACAGAGAACGTTAAAACACAACATAAAATCCAGGCCTGGTCCTCTCTAGTCCTTCACTGTCATTGCTCCTCCTTTCATCCTCCCGGAGCTCCTCCATGAGAAACCCAAGGCTCATTAGCACTCATGTCACCAACCTCACTCCGTTCTCAAGGCACTTGGCCTCGCCCTGCTTGCCACAGTATTATTTAATGGAATTTCTGACCTTGGCGAATATATCCTTCATGTTCATCATAAGTTTTCGTGTGCACATCTATCAACTGTCATTCTGAAAAATGGAGTTCCGGTCCAGTGACATTTGTACATAGATACTTTTTTTGGAATTTCTAGGCATTGTATTTCAGTTTTTGTTAATCTTGATTTCTGACACCTTGTGTGCTTTTTCTGGGCGGCACGGACCTAATAGAGTCTCACGAACAGTCATGTGGCCATGCAGAGAAGACCAACGGCCAAGGTCAGGAATTCCGTTAAATAATATATTAAATTTCAGTTTGTTTTCACCAAACCCTATCATATACTCCCAGAACACTTGGTATATATGGCATGTGTTGCATGGAATAATTCTGTGATACTTTTGCGTCTTTTTAAAAAGCTTGATGTTGGTTGCTATTCACTACCATCATACGGACAAGCGCGAGCATGACAGTTTTAAAAAAATTCTCCTTTTGCGGTGCATAAATGAAAGATGGCATACTACATTAGAACAATACCAGGGTGAGTAAATGATAACTTAATTTTTATTTTAGTATGAACTATCCCTTTAAGCAGTTCATATTCCTCTTATGCTCCCACTGCGTGCATCTACAAGCGAAATACAGGGAAGAATTTGCAGTTCTTGCTGAGGTAGCTTTTTTTGCTCACCACCCCAGCATCCTGGAGACTGCATTGGCATGCTTATTCTCAAGTGCATTTGCAGATTCCAGTGTCCCATAGCTAATGTGCGACCCCAAACCCATCCCTTCCCTTCCTCCCTTCACATTCCTGTCATGATTTGCTGGCTGTCAGCCTGTAAGTGATAGAGACTGTCGGTTCTGTCATCACGGACAGTGAGTTAGGGGATAAAAGTGACTGGCGTGGGAGTGTTATTTACACTGTTCCAGCATAACAACACTGCCAAACAATACTTAAACACATACACTCACAAATTTACAGATACCCTCCACACCAGCCACGTCATTGGGGAAAACCAGGATATGTTCTGAGAATAAACATTTCAGGAGGCAGGAGGTAGCATCACATGTAACTTCTGTGAAAAGGCAATCCCAGAATGCACTGAGACCGTTTCGGTAAACATCAATCTTAGATGGCTGAAGAAAAGAGAGAAATGGTGACTATAGGAAATGCTTCATGCCTAATATTTGAGTGTGCTATCTGTTTTATGCCTGTGACAGCCTGTTAGCTTAGCAACATGCTAAGGTCAAACTATTCTCCTGTGGACTTTGTGTTGCTGCCCATGTACAGTGTTCCAAATTGGTTCTGTGATCATGTGAATAAATGAAAAAAGAATGGTGCATAGGGTGAGGCATATCATGTATTTGTTCTGCCCTCTAAATAGCCCAAAGTTGGTTAAGATGCGTAATTTTTTTCCCCTGACTTCCGTTGTTATGACCCTGAAGAGCCATTCTGAGGGACGTGACTCCTTGGTCCAAGAGTGTGAGTGTGTGAGCTGTTAATGTGGTTAATTTCGGGACCGAGGATTTCATGTTCATCCCTTGGTGTGTGCTCGTTTGTGGTCCAGTGACTCTTTGCTCCTTTCTCTTCCCACAGGCCAGGTATAACCTGTACTATTTTAAGTGGTGGGTTGTGATTTTAATATTTTAGCATACGGATCCAGATCTCCAAAATGGGATTCTAACATTTAAATTAAAGTTAAATTGTCTATTCATCACAATCTATTATTGATGGTTGGTTTGTTAATAAAAGTATTTGTACTTGAAGGTCACATCATGTTCTCTTTTGACACTGGCTGTTGAACTTGTGTTGCTGCAAGGTGTGAAACAAAATTATTTTCGTGGGCATAAGTCCCCAGTGGCTTAGTCAGGAGTTAAGTGTGACCTTTTGATACAGATCGGTTACAGTTCCATGACCTTTCTTAGAAGGGAACAGCCTATGTAGGCAGTAGGTAGCAATCATCTATGTTTTGGAGCTGAGCTATAGTGATCTTATAGAGAAAGGTGTGTGTGAGCAAGTGGTGAATGTAGACAGCATTGGGCTAAACCTTACTGGGTTTCAGTGGAAAAAAATAAATCCACAAGGCAAGAAAGATAGTATTTGTTATTCTAAGTGTTGAGGGTAACGCATTACAAGTAACCTGAGATTACTTTTTCAGGTAACTAGTAAAGTAACGCATTACTTTTAAATTTACAACAAAATCTGAGTTACTGTTTCAAATTTGTAATGCAAGTTAATTTGATTTCCCATTTATTGACTGACAGATCTCCTGACCCCATGTTGAGAGAAATCGGGAGTAATGTGCAGAGGTGTTGTGTGCGCCTGTGTAAATATGATGGTTATTGTAGTTCTAGACTAAATGTGAGCAGGCATTTACTCATTTCACTTGAAGAAAAACAGAGTCAGTATTCCTCAAAATGAATAAAAACAGTGAAATGCCATTTTTCTCTCTCTGCAGTCTCTCTGCAATGATTAAATATGTTAAATTAAAGCAGAACTCGGTAAGATTTGCGAAGATTTGTGAATCACACTGTCGTAAATACTCCAAGCGCAGCTCTGGACTACAACGACTATAACGCTCACCAGTGCAGTAATTTTGCAAATACAGTACAAGAAATCTCGATAGAGGTGGGTAATTTTCGAAATTGTCTTATAAAGTCATAATATATACATTGTTTTTGAATTACCGTAAAGCATTTTGTCACTCTCGCGTGAACATGAACATGAGGCGAGATTGTGTCGGGTCAGCGCAGCTCAATTTGCAAGTGCTGTTTTCTGGCGTAGACGTGCCAGAGGGGGTTAGTGCTCACCTCAAACACACCACTACAAGTCAATTAACCATCATAAGGACTTAGAAAACTATTTATGAAGGGAAAAAAAAGTTACTTAGTTCTGCTTTAAACATATATACTTTATGTATTTAATCTCACTTTATTAACCAATGTCTTTTACTGCTGTCCTTCATTGATTCAATTTAACTATTCTAATAAGACTTTCAGATAAACATCACATTTGTGTTTTATTTTTTAATTTTTTTTATTGCGTAAGTAAAGGTTTGTTTGAGCTGCGCCCTCTACTGTACAGGTGTGAATATGCATTTCCGCTTTAGGCTTATTCATTTCACTTTTGGTGTGAAAGGACCTTTACATTTGCCAAAAATACAAATCTTTTTGTTGTTATTAAAAAACAAATAAGCAAGACCAGCCCAGGAGAGAAAAAGTAATGCAAAAGTAATGTAACATTACTTTTCATTAAAAAATAAGTAACACAATTAGTTAATTTTTAGAGAGTAACATAATATTGTAATGCATTACTTTTAAAAGAAACTTTCAACACTGGAAAAATCAAGAAACAATTATTTGGCGCAAGTAAAATGTATTATTTGACACAATATTTGTGAGTGCTATGCATCTGTATGCTTGAGTAGTGCCCTGTTAACTGGTCCCATGGCCGTTTTGATGCTGCCTAAAAAATTTTTTTCATATTGTGACGTAAATCAGAGTGTAACGGAAATGTAGGGTATGGACTTGGATCTATTCATTAGTTGCAATGCGAATGAATGCGAATTGTGGAGGGGCGCGTTTAAGCGGACTAAATGATTGGAGAAATCTGGCATACATCACCAGACAGAAGTCAAACATCATTAGATCAAAAAAAAAAATTTAAAATAATGTGAAATGTATACATGGATGAATCATTCACAATAATGTATAATCTATACCATGTATTTACAAAATACATGGGGTGAATTTTCATTTCATGCTGGCTTTAAATAAATCCAAATGAATCGAAGATCGATCAGGTGAGGGAAATGTTGATTATTAAAAAAAATTGTTAATAGTTAATTAATAGTTGACATTCAGGTAAAAATGTATTGTTTACCCAATATTTGTTTGTAAAGTTTATTCCAAGGGACACCATACTTGGCTACACATCACGTCACTTTTTTATTACGGTCGTTAGCTTAGCAACATGGTAATGTCAAGTCTCCTGTGCCCTTTTTTGTGATGCACTGCCCAGGTAGAGTAGTCCAAATCTGTTCCCTGACAAAGGTCATCATGGAAAATCCAGCATAAACCAGTATGAATTTCATGCTGTTCCAGACTGATTTGTGCTAGTTAGACGTAGTATAGTGCTAGCTGGTTCATCAGCACTCCTGCTTCCCATGCTGGGGACCAGCAAACCAGCATCCTATGCTGATCACAGCATGCAAAATATACTGTACCTTATGCTGGTGAAACAGGGTTAGTAACATACTAGTTCGAATCTCTTGTGTGAAGCGTAATTTATGTGCCGCTGCCTTGGTAGAGAGTTCCAAATCGGTCACCTATGTGGTTCCATGACTGTTTAGAAGCTGCCTTAGGAGGCAACAAGGCCGCTGGAGCTATAGTGAACTTAGTACTTGCAAGGTGTGTGTGCGCGAGAGCATGTGGTGAATGGGGACAGTGTTGGGCTCTAAACCTTTATTGGGTCTGTTCCATCTGTTTTGGCTCATACTCAAACCATGCAGTGCGAAGTCATGCTCGGATCTCACACATTCCTTCAGCTTTATACGCTCTACTGTGCGCTCACTATTTCCATCTTCAGAATTGCTCTCACAGAAAAGCTTTTCCAAAAATAGAGCGAAACAGAGAGCTTATCGCAAAAACACAAAATGATTATGTTCAGCCTGCTTCACTTCTAGGATATTTCTCACAGTGACAAACCACCTGTGCGTCACGCCTGCTTTCTCTAAATCGGTCTGAGCTCCCTCGATTTCCATTCTGATCTTGCTCTGTAACCTAGCAAGAGCAAATCTTTTCTACTGCCCCCCCCCCCACCCATTAGCTTCACTCTCTTTTTTGCTGCTGCAATAGCCGAACAGCAAGTGATTATAACACGGTGGAATTTGATCTCTGCGCTGTTAAATCACATGCTGTGACTGTAATTATTCGTTCCTGAAGAGAGAGAGAGAGTTGGGCACAACAGAAGAACAGAGCACAGAAACATTCAGGACATATTCAGCTCTGGCCTTTGAGCGCAGTGCGCATTTGGTTTCCTTCCTGGTTGAAATACAGTTGCTATCGAATTCTGGAGAGGCTTTGGGAAATGTGCCATGGAAAGATGATGTTGTTCTTCACAGGCAATGAGTTTGTTTGAGTCACATCTGAAAAATAATGTCTTCGTGAGTTTAGATTCAATGAGGCCATTTATCTGATAATGTTGTTTACATTTTTTAGCCTGCAAATGGGCACAGAGACCTCGCATTCAACGGTTTCTTGGCTCAGAGTGTGTGAGAGGCATGGTCGTAGATTTGGCCATGTGTAATGTAAAACAACTATTCAATGTACAGTATAAGTATTGTGTGTTTCCATGCGGTATTTATGTTTTATATTTATGTTTCTTTGACGCTGACTAGAACGAGTTGTTTATTCTTGGCACATTGGATCTGGCTTGAACAACTGCAGATCTAGACTAGCAGTGTCACTGGCTCTTAGCTGTGTTTTTACGGTTTACATTTTAAAGCCACATGATGTTTCATTTTGCATTTAAAATCATCTTATAAAATAACATTTAGAAACTTTTTTTTTTTTTTTACTGTACTGTGTGTATACTTTTTACTGTTTAAATTAAATCATGTAATTCTATGGACAGTTTAAACACTTTCATTCATGTAAAATAAAATATTTTATATCAATAAAAATGTCTAAACAGCACACTTAAAAGTTTTAAAAAAGTATTTAAATGTATAAATAAAATGTATTTTATAGAAAATATGTATATAATCATTTCAACTGAGATTTTTCAGAATATTTAACCCAATTTTACCCCCAAATTATCATTACTGTAACATGATAAAAAGATTAATGTAGTTAAAATATAAATTATTTACTAAACATATTTATATATTTATAAATAATTTGTAGTACTGCAATTTATTTATTAAAAATATAAATAATTTACTAAATATATGTATGTATTTATACATCATTTGTAGTACTGACATTTATTGATTTAAAAATGATTTTAATTTTAGAAAAATCACCTCAAAACAATATTTAAAGAATCGATAAGAACCGATAAAACAAAATGAGAAAGAACGTGCTTAATTGTCCTGAAAATAATGATACAATAGCAAATTACATTTTCCTTATGCAAAATATACATTTTCTGTCTTTTTTTTCTTTGGGTTTTGGGGTTAAATAACAGAAGCATTTTGTGAGATTATACTCAAATACTGTTCCTAAATAAGAACAATCGCTCACTTGCAGAGACATTTTGTTCGGCTGTTCAATGAGAGTGTTGTGCATGTGTTTAGGGCAATTTTTTTGTAATTTCATTGTGTCACAATATCTAGATTGGCACCAAATCAAAATCTTATTAGAATCACATGGTATCCTAAAATAAGGGGAATTCAGATACTTTCAGAAAATTTGTGTCCCAGCTGTTATACACAGTGAAAACATATGTCGAACAGAAACAGGCAAAGAAAATACGTGACCCTGGACCACAAAACCGGTCACGGGTATGTTTGTAGAAACAGCCACCAATACATTGTATGGGTCAAAATTATTGATTTTTCTTTTATGCCAAAATTCATTAGGATATTAAGTAAAGATCATGTTCCATGAAGAAATGTAGTAAATTTCCTACCGATATTTCCTTCCTACCAAATATTGTAAACAAACCATACATCAATGGAAAGTTTATTTATTCAGCTTTCAGATGATGTATAAATCTTAATTTTCTAAAAATTGACCTTTAAGACTGCATATGCATATGTTACCCAAAATGAAAATTGCTATTACTTACCCACCCTCAAGTTTTTTCTAAACCTGTATGTGTTTCTTTGTTCTGTTGAACACAAAAGAATATAGTATATAGAATGTTTTTAGGCAGACAGTTGATGGCACCCATTGACTTCCAGGAGAAAAATACTGTGAAATTCAATATGTGCCGTCAACTGTCTGCTTAAAATCATTCTTAAAAAAATCGTCTTTTGTGTTCAACAGAACAAAGAAACTCATACAGGTTTGAAACAACATGAGGATGAGTAAACGATGACAAAATTTTCATTTTTGGGTGAACTATCCCTTTAAGAACAAATCTAATCTTGAGATGCACATATGCTTGCAAGACACAGCCTGACACACAAACATGTGAGCCAATATGTTTAATGGGACAGAAAGCCTCCATACCAGTGATAAATCATGCTATGTGTGTGTGTTCAGTGCAGTAATGCATATTTGTGTGTGACCAGACAGATCCATAATATGGAATGGCT
This sequence comes from Chanodichthys erythropterus, assembly GCF_024489055.1. Classification (NCBI taxonomy): domain Eukaryota; kingdom Metazoa; phylum Chordata; class Actinopteri; order Cypriniformes; family Xenocyprididae; genus Chanodichthys; species Chanodichthys erythropterus. The sequence goes on along the minus strand of NC_090224.1, from coordinate 35,342,111 downwards.
GTGCCATCAGGGATGTGCTGTTTTCTATAAAATTCCCTTGGAGGAACGAAACAAATAAATCAATTTCACCACCCCCTTCTCTCATTCCCTTCCGTCCCCCTCCAGAAACCACAGATGAAACCGGTATTAAATGAGAGTCACACTGACAGCTGTCATACGTAACACACAGCAGGAAGGACAATTAATGATTTACCATCCAACTCCGAGATCAGCCAGAGGAATGTGAATGAGAGACAGTGTGTAGGAGACGTGCTGACACTCAAATAAAGAGTGTGAGATTCAGATAGATTATAGAGGATATTAAGACTAAGAGACGCTTAAAATGTAGGCCCGCAATTTGGCGTCCGTCCTTTTCAATAAACATTCAGCCAGCTGCAATAATATTCACAGAAATAAACACTCAGACTCACACACACACACAGGCAAACAGGCGCTTCTAAATGCATGAGTTTGTTACATGAGTTTACTTGCTTGCACTGATAAGGAATCAGCGATACGATCTAGGTCAATAACTCATTGTCATGGATGACACAATCAATCGCTATCTTATCAGATCGTACAGTCAGGGCGCAGTTTGATTTTCCGTCTCTCTCCCATGCACACGCTGGGCAAGCGCTTTGTCCCTCTTGTGCAGGCGCTGTGCATTCCATTCCCAGAATGCTCCTGGAGACCAGAGGAGAGGCCTCACGTGCAGAATCCCAAAACGGGAGGAATTCCTGAGGTATACAGGCAGACAGACAATAAGAAATCAAGAGTGGGAGAGCGAGGGAGAAATATGCAGAGTCATAAGAAACTAATCTTAGTAGCAGAGGGTGCTGTTGGTGGGGTTGTGTGTGCTGGGGGGTATTTCCTTACTCCCTCTGCTTGTTTTCAGTGGGCCAGTCTCAACACCAGGTTTGCAGGCAGGCCTGTAGGCCTTTATTTTCCCAAAGCTGGAGCCACCGAGCTGAACAGCCTGTTCAGACTTTGTGTTATTACAGAGCAGAGGCAGGAGGGGTGTTCAGCGCTGAAGCAGCACAATCCAACATCCAACCCACACTCTAATCATCTCTTACCACCCAATGAGAAGGAGAGATAGACAGAAAGAGGGATGGACGGATGCAGGCCCGTCGCGAAAATTCACAGGTCATCATTTTTCTCCCCCAGGCCCAATGAGTAGGCGCGGGGGGCAAGGTTCCTAGTTGTCCCCCCAATGGCGGTCCTGAATGGATGGTGAAAAGTTGCAAATGATCAGTGAAGATTCTGTATGGATGAATGGACTGATCTGGGTACAGCAGGTGTCATGAGACCGCTAATTCCCGACCACCCAAAGTGCATTTTCCACATTATTCTGCAGTGTTCAGAAATATTCAGAGGTGAAAACCGGTCTAGACTGTTTTTAAAGGGTCAGTTCACCCAAAAATGAAAAGTATCCCATGATTTTCTCACCCTCAAGCCATCCAAGGTGTATATGGCTATCTTCTTTCAGATGAACACAATAAGAGTTATATTAAAAAAATATCCTGGCTCTTCCAAGCTTTATAATGGTAGTGAATGGCGCTCCTGATTTTGAAGCCCAGAAAAGTGCATCCATCCATCATAAAAGTAATCCATACGGCTTCAGGGGGTTAATAAAGTCCTTCTGAAGCGAAGCGATGGGTTTTGTAAGAAAAATATCTATATTTACAACATTATAAACTATAATAAGCTTCCAGCTTCCGACAAACATCCGTACTCAAGTCAACTTACAGCGGAAGCATGACATATTGACGAACACGGAAACACAGAGGATAGAGCTAAAGAAGAAACACCGGTCATAAATTAGAAGTGTAAAACGAGAATTTTTAAATAGAAATGTCCGAGGATTTCGAGGTAAGAGTAGAGGAGTTTGTTGAACTGCGAGAGGCGTCTACTCTCAACTACTCCTACATCCTAAGTCATGCATTGCGTCAGAGGATACGCTTTCACCGTAAGTCGACTTGCTTACAGATGTTTGTTGGAAGCTGGTTATTATAGTTTATAAAACGGTTTGTTCCTGTCCTTGATTCTGATTGGTCAATAGCTGTGTTTTATCAAAGACTATAGAATAACACAAGACGTGTCACTCGTATTGTTTTGAATGGGAGAAAGTGTAACGCGCAATATGGCGGAATAAGTCCCGCCTTCTAAATAAGAGCCAATCGCTAACTGGTAAAGTCATCGCGTCACTTCAGCGGCCGTTAGAATTGCGGTTTCTATAGAAACAGTCAGACGCACGCCTCCGAAGAGACACGCATTTAGGTCTGCGCATGCGCATTAGCTTGATCAAAAAATATTTTTTTTTGGTCATGATTCGAGCGTTTAGAAACTAAATTTATGATTCGGTTGTTGTCAGATTTCATTGGTGATTTTAAATATGAAATTTAATCGTAAGGTTGGCAAACAGTTTTGGAGAATTTGATGTTTCCCCATTCAAAGAGATAGCATGATGCCCAGGATGCCTGAGAGGCGTTTCAAAGATGGCCGCCGAGTGAAATGACTTGTCTTAAAGGGACTTTGGTTTTATTCACAATAAAATACGGCTATGACCGCTTCACCCAACGGTTCTGTGTATCACTACACAACACCCTTAGCAACCACTCTTAGCAACGTAAACAGTTTGTTCTCAATTGATATTGTTCACTGAAGCTTACTGTATTAGTATGTATTGTATGTAGAAGAGTGTTGTGAGAAAAAGATAGAGTGAGCGAGTTTATTACCAGCATTCAGATTTAGCATTTTCCTTCAGGTCAGTCCAATGTTCATAATAAAAAAATCTGTTTAAATGTCTGATGTATTATCTTGTCTTTTTAACAGTTAAGAGGTTTTCCCGTGACTGACAGCGCTAATCAAAGCATTTGTCAGTTGCGTCTTGTTCCGTGTTCACAACAATTCAGTCTTTTCAAAATAAAAGTCTTCACTACTGACTGACACACTCATAAAGACTGTCTTTGCTGCCATCTAATGGTGTAATAATGTAACTTCTGTTGCTGTTCACGTTCAGGCACTATTTTATTTTACAGTAGAAGGAAGGCTTTTAGTGAAAGTTTACTTCATGAAAGTTGCATTGTTACATATTTTTGGCTTTAATATTGTATTGTGTGGTAACTGTTTTATAAAAGCAATAAGGTACTCGAGGCTAGTGCTGTATCGTGAATAAGTCACAGCTGAAGGGGTTACTCCGCTTCGCGTCATGTCTAACAACGCCCTTCAGCTGTGACTTATTCACGATATAGCACAGCCTCTCGTACCTTATTGCTTACTTATAAAGTTATAAATATGGATATTTTTCTTACAAAAATCTATCGCTTCACTTCAGAAGGCCTTTATTAAACCCCTAGAGTTATCTGGATTACTTTTATGATGGACGGATGCACTTTTTGGGGCTTCAAAATCAAGAGCGCCATTCACGCCCATTATAAAGCTTGGAGGAGCCATAGTATTTTTTAATATAATTCTGATCGTATTCATCTGAAAGAAGATAGTCATATACTCCTAGGACGGCTTGAGGGTGAGTAAATCATGGGATAATTTTCATTTTTGGATGAACTATCCCTTTAAGTGTTTTGGATTTGTAGTTGGGAACAAACATTACTATATGTCACTGACACTGTTTAAATGGCTTTCTATGGTTATTTGTTTTAGTAATAGATATATGTATCTCCCAGGCCATTTAATCAGCTTATTTTTTGAGGCAGGTCTCAGAGCATAATTTTAAAATATGTTTTTAGTAATTTTGAACATATGTTGTGTAATTAAGTGTTCATTTAAATACAGATATTTTGCAAACATCTCATTTGCCTTCTTTTTTTTTTTTCAAATATTGAGTAGATATTTCTATTATTAACAATTTTCTCTTTGTCTGTAAAGAATATCCTATCTGTGGCTCTAAAGAGGACAAGTGGTTTGGAGAATGGATGGATGTTTCTAATGTCGTTTTCCCGAATTCACACTTCTAACATACCATAATATATTTATACTACTTAACTTTTTTTTTCTTTATTATGATTATTGGGGCATTTAAGCAGTAGAATGTTCTCCTTTGTAGCTGGTAAAAATAATTAAATAAGTTAATTGTCTTTTTGATGTATGATAGTTTAGTTACATTACCTTTGCGGCGTAAACGTGTCTTATATTTAAGCTATTAAATTTCCAAATGACAGTGAATCGCGAATGACAACAATAACGGGTCTAAATGCGCGCGCAAGATTCCCTGTAGCCTGTTTCACCAATGTCTCTTGTGTTAAAGGATTTCATTAAGGATGCGTGCGCGCGGTCCCTTAAGACCGAGACCGGTGACTACATAATTCATACCAGGGGGAGTGACTTAGTGCCCGTGCTTTTCCTGCCTGTATAAAACCTGAAGTTCCACTTAAACTCACTTACAGATGGAGAGACCCAGCCGCGTAGTTCACAGTCTAATCAAACCGACGTGACAGCAGCATTAACCCAAAGCGTCGCTACTTTCCTAAGGCATATGCTGAGAGCTCAGGCTTTAGTGTAATAATATATCCAGGTGAGGTGATCTGACGCACCGTTTTTCCCACACATCTACCCCCCGTGCGCGCTTTCAGCCCTTCGGATCCATGACGGGACTGTGTGCGCTCTGCCTGACCGCGCTGCTCGCAGCATTCGCCCGGCTGGCTGAAAGCGTCAGCCCAGTGGTCCGCTGCGAGCCGTGTGACGACGGGGCGATGGTGCTGTGCAAACCGTTGCCTCGGGACTGCGCCGAGCCGGTAAAGGAGCCGGGCTGCGGGTGCTGCATGACTTGCCCGCTCACCGAGGGCCAGGCGTGCGGAGTGTACACGGGGCGCTGCGGTACCGGGCTGAGCTGTCAACATCGCCCCGGGGAGAGCAAACCTCTGCAGGCTCTGCTGGAGGGACGGGGCGTGTGTGCGAAGGCACCGGACAAAAAGCAAAGCGGCAGTCCAGCGCATGGACAGGGTAAGCGCACGGTTGGTCTGTGAATAATGTACAGCACTTAACTGTTACTCTCAGTGTGACACTGTCGTGTGTAACTGTATGTGTGCGCAAAGTGCTATTTATTCAACGATTTTAAGGGGGTTGGAATTTCTGTCAGTATGATTTGCAAAATAAAAACTTTTTATGATACTCTTACCATTTTATACGTTTAATAAGATGATAAATAATGACAGGACCCATGTTTTGTCTGTGTAGCGTCCGATAAGCGCTCGAGCAGCCTACTGTTGCTATGGTTACCTCTTCAGGCCAAGGCGATTTCTTAGCGAACATCTATATAAGTGCATTCTCACTTCTAACTTTTTTTGTTTTTTGGTTACGGAAATGTTGTCTATACACAAGTAAACACACACACATATATGTACTCGAAATATATATATATATATATATATATATATATATATATATATATATATATATATATATATATATATATATATATATATATATATATATATATATATATATATATATATATATATATATAAATATATATGTATATATATATACTTTGGCGGAGCGGCTTATAGGGATAGTTCACCCAAAAATTAAAATTCTGTCATCATTTACTCATCCTCAAGTTGTTCCAAACCTACATGAGTTTCTTTCTTCTGTTGGACACAAAAGAAGATATTTCAAAGAATGTTGGTCATCATACAGTTGACAGTAGCTATTGATTTCCATGGTGTTTTTTTTTTTCCTACTATGGAAATCAATGGCTACTGTCAACTGTTTGATTACAAAAATATCTTCTTTTGTGTCCAACAGAAGAAAGAAACACATACAGGCTTGGAACAATGTGAGGGTGAGTAAATGATGACGGAATTTTCATTTTTGGGTGAACTATCCCTTTAAACCAGCCGCTCATCGATATCAGTTCCAAAACAGTGGACCAATCAGAACAACTTGGAGGCGGAGCAAGCGTTGCTAGCTTCTGTTTACAGTAGCAAGTTGGCATGGCAACTATTTTATTTGACAGCAACATGGCAGACGAGGCCACAGCCAGTGTTATTATTTTATTTTTTTCCCACGTCAAAAATAGCATTTATCTATTCTGCTGTTTGCCCATTTCTCGTATTTCCGTTATTGTCGTTATTTCATCACGTCTCAAAAGCACGTCTTGAGATCCCAACGGTAGGCGCTCATGTGCGAGGCGCTGCAAAAGACGTGAGCGTAATGGACGTCCGTCTAGTATAGAAAAACAATGGAAAAGTAGCACATTGGAATAGAAAAATGCATTCTGTGTGAATAGCCCCAAAGATAATTTTAGATAAACCCATGCCAGACTGGGAGACCAGGTAAGACTAGCAAACCATCTTAAGATATTTTGTTTTCAGAAAGACACCCAAATCCCCATTATTCACAGCCTGTGTATGTGTGGTGTCTTATACATCCCAACAAGCATTGTCTGCACTTTGGAGGCAAATAGCTTCTGTGCTCAGTGTGAGTTTACTCTGCTGTGCATAACATGGTTAATATGTTCACAGGTCGGGACTGCTGCACTGTAGGGGGTGGGGAACTTTCTCCTTTGACAGCCCATAAGATATAGCACAGCGTCACTGCACTCGTGCCACTATATGCCCATTCTTTAGACATTAGCATCTCCATAGTCTTCTATCTAAAAATCCAAGGTACCTCTCAGAAAACAGTAAGGGTCAATGGTTGTGGGTTACTCCAGACAAACAAGATAAGCTATACCCTTGTTGACAATCCCGATATGTGTTTTCTGCGATGTTTTTAACACATTACGCCGGTACTACATCCCAACAGGTTATTTTCTGCCTGACGAGATATTGTAATTTTAAACATGACAGTTTTAACTACTGCTAGGTCATCCTGAGAAGATAGGTCAGAGTTTCGGAACACCGGCATGACGCAGCGACCTCCTGCAACAGGCAGTCGTCGCGAAGTCCAGCCACCGTGAGCCGGCCCCACACTACTGCCGTTGTTCTCGAGGTTCAGCGCTACAGCAGCTTCTCTATGCCATTTTATGTGTGTGGTGTGTATGTGTGTGTGAGAGAGAGAGAGAGCCAGAGATGGAGAGAGAAACAGCTCTGTGTATCTTTGTGTGTGCACTAAAATTTGGCTTCGCCAACCCAATCGTTAAGAATGCCACATTGGTTTATATATAGTTCCTGCAGAAGAGCGGAGATCACCGTTTTGTGAATGATGCTCTCTAGCTGTTTACTGGCTCAGGGACTCCTGAGCTCTCCATTGAGAGCTTCAAGTCAAATGATTGGCATATTTCTAGCAAATTCATTTCTTTGTGAGAGAGATGACTAGCTCGAGACATGTTGAAGCTGTTGAATGTGCATTTCTTAGAATGCATTTTTCAGCTTACGCCTAGCCTAGTTCATCCAAGTGAATTCCTTGAGAGAGGGACAACCAAAATAAGTGGCGTTCTTGGTCATAACTGACGTCAAGCTACCCGACTGAATTTGTTTTTACCCTCTCTAGTTATTTGTCAGAGCCGCAGTGGTGTGTTGGAGCAATCAGCCATGACATTGTCACACACACAAAGGCTATTGTTAGGACCCAGAGTCACTTTTAAAAAGCAGTTTGGGGGCGCCAACTGTTTTACAGTAGTGCCTTACCTCATGTTTTCTCCCTCCGCTGCCCTTTCATTTGAGCCCATGCTGCTTTTCAGTGCTCTTTTCCCATCATACCACACTTTATGGTAATTACACACTTTGGCCAACCAGAGAGCAGGGCTCCATTGCCATGGTGTGCGTAGCTCCACCCCATGGCTCTGCCACACATGAATTATGATATTTTTGCAGGGCTTGATTGGTCTGGTAGCAGTGTGGCCCAGCGTGATTCTGGGTGGGAACAGTCAGTGGCGAAGCAAGAGGAATGACAGATTATGAGGTTATGAGTTATGACGTTGTTTGTGCGTGTGCAGTTATATACTTAAAATGCGGATTTCTCAGAAGAGGCGGATTCGTTTTCGTCTCGAGCCTCGGCGGTGAAATGTACCTGCCGTGTGCCTGTCTTTTTTACTCTCTCATTCGCGCTCTGCTCATTTCGCCAGAATGATAAATTGTTTGCTCATTTGGGATTGAACAAATACATGAGGTTGAGTGACTCAAAATGGGCCACTAGTCATAAAAAGTTCTAAAAGTTTACATTGGGGTTAAATATTGATGTTTTCCCAAGTTCCTGAATTAGATGGCCCTCCATTCTCTTCGTCTGTCCTGGATTTGTTTATGTGAGAGGTACGGTGGGTCATGCAAGGGAAGCAGGCTGCAACTTGTTGCACATGCTGTCATTATATGTGGTCATTACAATTACTTACCTTGTTCGAGTTATGCTGCAGAAGTTGTTGTTGTTGTTGTTGTTGTTATGTCATCGTCAATGAAGGCATAGCTCAATTCTGGTTTGGAGCGCAGCTTCCATGGCTACAGAGGAGTGTTTGGTGTGCCACAAGTGCGCACTTACTCACATACACACAGAGAAAATCTGTTTTCACTTAACTCTTCCTCTCTGCTGAACTACCTCTACAGTTCTTCACGATATTCAGATCTTTCTGACTTTGCAGTGTACCCGATGCCAGTCCTGTCCCTCCACCCTCTCTCCCACTTTCCATATTTAATGGTCCATTTTGTCTCTTTCTCTTCTGCTCCAGCTGTTTATTAGTCTCTCATTCCTGCGAGAGTTCTGCTTTGTTTTGTACGGCCAGAGACTGAATATTTATTCAACAGACAAGAGCTGTAAAACCCCAAGAGGACAGCATGTTTAAACATTGCCATAATTCATCTTCGCCCAGCACTCTCGCCAGGCATTTGTTGAAGCTGACAAATGCACTCCTCGCTGGACCCTTTACTGGTCACCCTTTACTTTTGCTCGCATTTGCGAAATGACCATGCAGTTAGTGAAAACAGAGATTAGAGTGCAATTTGGGACATCGTGTCTCAAGTGCTCGCATTTTGCCCACTATAAATGGCTGCTCAAAGGCACATATGAAAGAGTGATGAAGTTGTCCTGCAAAATCAGTTTGCAGCGCCTAGCTTTCGACATTTAACTTATTGGCAGATGTTTTCTTATCAAAGTGACATACAAGTGCAAATATTTTGTCTGGGAGATTTCAAGTCATGCTTTAAAAAGGCACAATAAAAGTAGTCTATATGACTTGTGTACATAAAAAGACATACAAAAGTTTTCTGGGAGGAACAGAACCACATTTAAAGGGATAGTTCACCAAAAAATTAAAATTATCCCATGATTTACTCACCCTCAAGTCATGTATAATTTCTTTCAGATGAACACAATCAGAATTATACTAAAAATATCCTGGCTCTTCCAAGCTTTGTAATGGTAGTGAATGGCGCTCACGATTTTGAAGTCCAAAAAAGTGCATCCATCCATCATAAATGTAATCCACTTAGCCCCAGGGTGTTAATAACGGCCTTCTGATGCATAGCAATGCATTTTTGTAGGAAAAATATCCATATTTATAACTTTATAAATGAAAATAACTAGCTTCCGGCAGACGTCCTACACATTTCGACTTTGCTTTGCTCTATCCTCTGCGCTTCTGCATTTGTCAATACATCATGCGTTGGGTCAGAGATTACTCTTTTGGCATAGGTCGATTTGCGCAGGCCATCTGCTGGAAGCTGGTTATTATAGTTTATAAATATTTAAATATGGGTATTTTTCTTACAAAAACCCATCACTTCACCCCAGAAGGCCTTTATTTTAAGGCCCTAGAGCCGTGTGGATATCTTTTATGATGGATGGATGCAGTTTTTTTGGACTTCAAAATCAGGAGTGCCATTCACTAACATTATAAAGCTTGGAAGAGCCTGGAAATGTAACTCTGATCTCTGTCTTCATCTGAAAGAAGACAGTCACTGGTCACCATCCACTTTTATTGTATGGAAAAGAGAAGCCTGAACATTATCCTCAATAATTCCTTTTGTGTTGCATGGAAAAAAACACACTTGTTTTAAATGACATGAGGATGAGTAGATGATGACAGAGCTTGAGTGAACTTTTCTTGTAATGGATCTTGTAGTTAAGAGTAAATAATAATTAAGTGAAATTGGGATGTTTATACAAATGCACTAATAATACATCTCTAATGTTATTTAGTAGGATAAGTATAGGGTTCACATATTGAGGAATGGTGTGGGATTAGAGAAAAGGACATTTAAACCACAATGAAACCACATTTGCATTGAATAGATTTTGTGAGCACCCACAGTAAAGCTTCAGCTGGGCACAGAGAGGAAAGCATGTGATGTTTGTTGGTTAGACCATCCTACCAGACCATGTTAGTGAAGGCAGGCAATCGTTCCGTCCTGTAGCCGTATTTGGTTTCTGGGTTTCGGGTCAGGTGGTCTGTCCTCCGCCTATAACGATTGTAACTTAGGGCACTATAAATACTCTCACTCCTTTGCTTCCCCATCCCCCCCTTCTATATCTTTCTCTTCTGTTGCTTTTTTTTTTCCTCTGGCTCTCTGTTCTCTGTGTATATGAGCTTTTACACTTTTAGTTGGTGAGGCGTCATCTTATATCTCATGTTTGCTTGTTAAAGCAAAAGTCTATTCTGAAAGGAAGAATCTTAGAATAGAGCTTTTCGGTCTGTAGGCCTAAAACCTGGAAGAGAATTGGTGTTTTCTAGTCATGGGTTCCCTCTGGAATTTCCACTGGATTTTTAGAATAGCGGTTTTTCGATTTATGACTGAAATAAGGACTGTAGTAAACGTACTTGAAGAAACGTTCACATTTTGTTCTACAACAAAAATTATAGCTCAAATCTGAATTTTGAAGCTTCTGTGCTTTGTTCTTTTAAATGTTAAATAAGGACTACAAGTACCACAGGCTTGACAAATCAGATAATTGATGTAGCCTATGTGTCACAAAAAAAAAAACAACAGCTTCACAATTCTAGTTTTAGGTATGACTCAAGAAGTCTCGTCAAGTAGTGTTAGTCACATTAAATCAAAAACCGCTATACTAAAAACCCAACCTATAGGAAATTCTGAATTAGCCATCTAGTCTGGCCTACAAATTGACATCTTGTTTGAACGACTCTATATGGATGTTTAGGGTCATGCTATTCCAAGGTAGGGCTGGGACAATAAATCGACGCATCGCAAATTGAGAAATGATTCTGGATCGATGCTGAGATTTCCCGAATGCATCACGATTCTCTCTTGAATTGATTTTGAGCTTAGTTTTTAACAGCAGATGGCACTGCGTGCTTTAGAAACAGCCGTTCTCTGCTTGCTTCCAATTCCTTACTCACACAACTTGAACCTTCTATAAAATAATCATTCATAAAGTTCGAAAAGGTTAGAAGTGAATTACAAGGGTGTTTGCATTGGCTCTTTACATGAATCTAGCATCATAAAAGCATCCTGATGTGCAAGTACATTCTCAGACTCAGATGTGCTCTTCAACGCTCTTTTTTGTGAGAATTTGAGAGTGCGGTTAAAAACTAAGCTCAGAATGGATTCGAGAGAGAATCGTGATGCAATTGGAAAATCTCAGATTCGAGTGATGCATCAATTTATTGTCCCAGCCCTATTCCAAGGGTGTCAAATCCTGTTCTGGAGGGCAGAGTTTAGAGCCAAACCTATTTAAAAACACCTCTGAATCAGCTAATCTTCAGGATTACTAGAGACTTCCAGGAAAGTGTGTTGGGGCAAGTTGGAGCTAAACTAGTAGCAGGATTGGACCCCCCTGTGCTATTCCGTTTCATGTGAAAAGATACAGTTGTATGAATGCTTCTTTTGATAATGGTCAGAACTTACATGCATATTAATACACTTCTCTTTTGATTCAGATAACCCTGAGGAGGAAGGAGAGGAACATATCTCCAATGGTACCGGGGCAACAGGCGTCAAGGGGGCTGATACGATCCAGCTCACAACAGTTGTTTCCGGAGACACGCAGGGAGGTCTAAGGACGCCTTTAGAGCCCAAAGATCCTATGCTACAGTCCAATAAACTGGAGGTGCTCCAAAAAGGTCAAACCAAGAAAACCCAGAGCTATAAAGTACCAGTTTCCAGCGGGGTCCATACAGATAATCACAACTTCAGTCAGGAGTTGAAGAGAGAATCTGAATATGTAAGCACTGCCTGTACTTCCATCCAGACAACGCATGTGTTGGAGTAGAGTACATTCTATTTCCATTCTCCTTGTTTGTATCTCCAGTCTCCTGACATGTTTGTAAGTAGGATATTTCCTGTAATTCTATGTTCTCTGTATGTGTTTGTACAGGGTCCGTGTCGTCGGGAAATGGAGAGTATTATAAAGATTTTTAAGATCTCAAGTGTGCTGAACGCAAGAGGCTTCCGCATTCCAAATTGTGACCAAAAGGGTTTCTACAAGAAAAAACAGGTAATTACCTTTTACCCAAGTGCCCTGACTTCTCTTTTGCAGGTGCTTTTTATTTAAAGTCACTTACAATTACAGGGCCTATCCCAGATGTAGCTAAGTACCTTGCTCAAAGGGGAAGTAGGGATCCTATTTTATTTTTAGGCCATCCTTACCTGGGAACAAACATGCAACCTTTGTGTAATCAGCCCAGATTCTCAAACTATTATTCTACCACCATCCATGTACGCGACGATAAGTAACTGTCATGGCAACTGTCACAACAGTATTGGAAAAGTCTGAAAACTTGGGTGGGGGCCTATTTGTATGTGCATGCTGGTTCTTGAAAGTGTGTGTTGTTTTCTCGATTGACGGGGTGCATCAGTGAGTCTGAACAAGAGAAGGTAGTCGGTGGGGGCAAATGAAATTCTCGGAAATTTGTGAGTCACCCGCAACTCCCCTATTAAGAGCATGAGTCAAAGGGCCTTGTCTGAATGGCCCTAATGAGTTTGGGTGAAATAGGGGCAAACAGATTATTTGTTGGTTTTTCAAAATGGAAAACCACTCTGACGGATACCACAGTGACCATGACGGTCTAGTGACAACACTGTGGGCACTGTGAAAAGTATAGATAAATGAAGGAAAGGTTTTGAAAGAGGATGAGATTTAGAATCAATGTAAAACACATGTTGCTAAGGAGCTGCGTATGGAGTCTACCTCTGTAGGAGTACGCACACATACAGCTGCACATACTGTATGCTCAGTGGCAGGGGGTTCAATTGAACATGTGACCCATTGAAAGGACCCTGTTTTTTCGGGGTGGGAAAATAGCTATGCTCTAGGGTTGGAATCTCAGAAGGGAGAGAAATTGATAACAGGTTCGGGTTGGATTTTTCAAGAAACATGCTCAGCAAACCCTCCAGGTGAGAGACAAGGGTCTTGCAGATGGTTTGCATGAGTATCTAAGAGAGATTCATAGTGGCACCTGTAACAAATAAAGTTTTGGAGACCGTGTAAGTGCAAATCTGGCTTGTGACATTCCTGCCCCTGTACGTAGTCTTGCGTAGCCAGATCTTCAGACTGACGGCAGAAGGTCTGGACTCTATCGCAGCTTTCGTTGGCCAAGGACCACCCAAGAGGACGTTTGACTGACATGTAACACAACCAATCACAGTTCGTTTTGTTCCGCGTCATGTTTAGGGGCATGGAAATGTAAAGTCAATGTCCCTACAATAATAGACCGGCATGCATTGAATACATTTAGTCATTCATGAACGTTGGAGCCATATGTGGAGCCGTGAACTTAACATACTTTTGAAAATCCAGCATTTAGATGATCCTGGTAAGCGCTCATTCTCACAGTAATAAACATAACAGCATTCTTCTTTCACGAGGGGGTTTGGGGACACAGCATTAGTTTCCAGGTGGACCGTTAAAGAACGCAACACACACGAATCCTGGGCATCCTGTAGAGTTCAACCAACCAGATGACGTGTTTCCAGTTAAGTGTGGCATACGCATCAGACGTTCAGCCAATGGTCCGTGGGCGTGACGTCTAAGGCTGAGACTACCCTGTACGTGACTATCACTGACAGGTTAACAAAACAAATAATTGATGTCTATCAGTTGGTTTTCCAGCGCCAGCAGGAGACATAACAAACCAGCAAAAGACAAACCGTATACTTGAGCACAATCAACATAAATCGAAAACATGCCACATCCTCTCTTGTATCTAGCATGCACAAATATATCCTAGTTTATTTTGTAAGATCAAACCCTTTCGCTTGGATCTCTGGTAATAATAGAGGAACATCTGCACGACAGGCTGCGTCCACACATGAGATCAAGCTGATCAGATTGCCCTCCTGTTGACTCCAACTAAAACTGCTTTGGTTTGAGTTTCTGTCGACCCTGAGATCTCGGTCATTAATTTTTATTTCAGCATCAAAAGCAAACATGCACATACCCCTGTGCATACATACTCACACAAGTGAACTGTAGATGTCCTGGGTGCCTAGGGGTCCCTACACTCCCCGGAATAAGATCTGTAATGGGAGCGTTTGTGTGTGTATGTGGGGGTATGTGTGTCTGAAGGCCGTTCCCGTGGAGGGCAGAGTCCAATCCGTGCTAATTTTAGCCTTGATTATATGAATTGGCTCAGTGTGTTAGCGGAGGCCAGGCATGCCGGACCCAGTGCCGCCAACCTCACCCCCCTCCACCATTCCCAATCCAGATGCATCTCTCACCCATTTTACTGTACTGAAGCCTTGCTCGGCCCCCTGATCTGCTGGCTCTCCTGGCTCTCCCAGGGCCACGCAGTCCACTTAAGCTCTCACGCTGAATAGGATCTCAGTGATGCGGGGTGAGAGACTAGAAGAAAATGCCAGGCATGCTGGGAATGATCCAGAGTGCAAACGCTCTCTCTCAAAAACCAGTACACAGATACGGTCACCCATACAACAAATACAAACGCATATATTTATATTTCGCAAAGACATAGGCTTTTCCAAGATAGGCCTATCAATTCCCTCTCGTTCTGACTTGAGGCTATGTCGATATATATTCATACTTGTTATTTGTCTAGTCTCTAAGCTTGCAGTTGCACCAAAATGACTATATAATGATCATGTACTGCAGGGGCAGCGTCTATACCAAACAGCATTCTACCTAACAGACACAAACACACATGCACACACTGCTCGTAGTCTGGCAAAGAAAACAACCACTGTTCTTATTCACATGCAGTTGTTGCATTCACATATTGTGTATGTGTGTGTGTGTTTGTGTGTGTGTGTTTTATGAGTCTGTGTTTACCCTGTGGCTGCTTTTAATGCCCTTCCGCCTTCCTGCTGCCCATAAGGGCATCATTATGGGCCAGCGCTGACTGAGGCTTGCTTTGTGACACACACACACACTTGCACATATATATATGCATACACAGTCAGACAAACACACATACACATGCTCTCTTTCTCCCTCTCTCACTTACACATACACACTCACACAGGTCCGTTGTGTTGCAACCTCCAGAAATCGCCACGCTGACAGGGGTGTGCTCCACACCCTAAATATACCTCTGTCTTTCTCTGATACAAACACACACACAGTAATCAATCATAAGTGAAGCCACTGCGTGTTTTGAGGTCTATTGTAATGACTCTTGGGTCTTATGAGATGCCGGTTAGAGTATTACTTCGTGTCTTTATTAGGCGTTACGTTTCCATAATTAGTAAGTCACATTGAAAGTGAAAATGTGACATGACGCAATCACAGCCAATCAGAATATATTTCGTTATTAATTAAGTTTATGTGGAGTGAGATTTGGGACCAATGAGATTTCCCTCGGCGTGGGGCTTGCAAATAAGCATCCAGCAAATTGTGTTGTTGCTCACTGCTTCTGGTTTGAACAAAACATTTGATTTGCATTGAAGGTATCACTTGTATTGCCTGCTTCGGACACTGCGGTACAATGAAATACCTTGTCTGAGTCATTATTAGTCCCCCTTACATCAGACAGAAAGCATCTCATGTGTCTGTACAGTCTGAATGGAACATTCCCATAATACATAGCAGCTCAGCACCGAGTAGTTTCCTGCAGGGCTTAATTTGCGCCGGAACAAGCAGGATCCGGATCCACCTCCTCTGGAATTGGATCCAGCACCTATTTTAGTGAATCCCCCATCACATATGCCCCTGCAAAAAAATTTATGTAATGACCATATGTTTAATGCATAATTAGGTAAAAAAAAAAAAAAAAGTAATACATTGGTTATCATGAAATGTACTTTTATACACAAAATACATTTATAAGCGATCGTTATGATGCACTTTTTTAATTTGTATTCCGTGAGCACAGGCCCTCAAACTTGACAGATCCATCACCGGTCCTTGTTCCAGGACTTCATAATTTACACATTAAGCACTGGTTTCCTGTACACTCATTCTTCCTCTTTTGCTCAGATGCAAACATAAACTCATAACCAAACAATTAAAAAGTCTTTTGAAAGTGATATGTTACTTATTTAGGAATATACAAATATTTGTTATTGCAAAACCGTGGAGTGGGTGCAGAGACAATTGAAACTGAAAGGATGAGTGTAACATTTGAAACAGCCCCTTGTAGAGGCCAGGTTTCATTCCCAGACTGCTCTTGTTCTGCTTGAGGTATTTTAATTTGGTACTCTTTCAATAAAACCGCTTTTGATCTCTCTTTTACTCTCTTTCTCTCTCTCTGACTCATCCACTCCTTTCTTGCACAATGTCTTTTTATCTGTTTTTCCATAGTTCTTTCTTTCTTTTTCTTTTCTTTCTTTCTTTCTTTTTTTCTTTCTTTCTTTCCTTCCTCATGTCCGAAAGAATAGATTTTTACTAATGAATGTACCACCCGAGGATGTGTGTGTGTGTGTGTGTATACGCGTGTTTGTTTGTGTGTGTGTGTGTGTGTGTATTTGTTTTGCCTGTGTAGTATAATAAGCTCCAGATGACTTTGAGTCGATGCCAGTTTCCTAAAATAGTCCTAGCAGCTCTTTAACGGTCCTTGGCAAATATTTTAGCTTGGTCAAATTTACCTTCTCACTTTCAACTGTTTTTATGAACACAAAATCACAATTCCATCAGCAGCAGGCTGACAGAGGCATTTAAGCAAAACTGGGTCGTGTGTGTATGTGTGTGTTTATGAATTTCGATATTCACAAGTTGTCAAAACTTGCATGTAAATAATCAGCAAATGCAAACAAGGGAAGTTCAGTACATACTGCAGATCATTTTTCATTACCGTGTGTGTGTGTGTGTGTATACACTTCTCTGTATCCATTTAAATACCCCTGAACCACAGAAGACATTTTTTTTATGCATTGATTTTTCTATTTCTCATAAACACATAAACACACACTGTGAATGGCAGGCGTGCATTCTTCCAACTTAGATGTGATGTTTGACTTGCACATGTCTCCAACTCACTGCCAAAGGAGAGAAAGACAGCACGAGTGAAACGGACAGAGACTTAACTATAATCTCTCTTAGGATAAGCATGTTTTGATTTTCAACATGATAAGCATTGTTAGTTATTGTAACGGAGTTATACCCTATTCATTTTATAATGAAGTTCCATTTAGTTAAATATTTTATTGATTACATTTAGAAATTCTGTCATTAGTTTCTCACCCTCATGTCGTTTCAAACCCGTAAGACTTTTGTTCATCTAAAATTAATTTTTGATGAAATCTGAGAGCTTTCTGTCCAGAAAATCTACGTGACTACTTTGACGCTTCAAAAAGTTCTAAAAGCGATCTTAAAACTAATCCATATAAATTGAGCGGTTCAGTCCAAATTTTCCAAAGAGACTCGATCACTTTATGTGATGAACAGATTTAATTTAAGCCTTTATTTACATATAATCATTGACCAGCAAACATAAACAGAAGCTCAACCAAACCTGCTTGACGAATGAACCTCATTGGTTCTTGCCGAAGCTCAAACGTGATGCGTAACACGACAATGAACCTCATTGGTTCTCGCACATCAAGCAAACGTGCTTGAGCTTCCGTTTACCGCAACTGATGTCTGAGTTGATGAATGTTTATACGTGAATAAAAGCCTAAATTCAATCTGTTCATCATATAAAGCGTCTGTGTTTCTTCAGAAACTTTGGACTAAACCGCCCAGTTCATATGGATTAGTTTTACGGTCTCTTTTTGAAGGGTCAAAGTGGTAGTTACATAAATGTATGAGTCATATACCTCTCGGATTTCATCAAAAATATCTTAATTTGTGTTCCAAAGATGAACAAAAGACTTGCCGGTTTGGAACGACATGAGGGTGATTAATTAATGACAGAATTTTCATTTTTGGGTGAACTAACCCTTTACTTATTTCGCAATACAAATTTAATGGGATTCATTGGTGCTGGATAAATGGCAACAGATAATAATCAGCGCACCTGATTATTACAGTAAATTACAAAAGAGAATGAAATATTTCAAAAAAATTAACTTGCTCTCTCGCTCTACTCCTTATATATTTCCCCTTGAATCCCCTCTAGCATTCTTCTACCACAATCTCTCTCCCTCTTTCTCTCTCTGGCTGTAGTATTCGTGTTACTCTCTCTCACCTAAGTGCGATGCGATGAGAAATGTGTGTTTATGCCACTGTCTCTTCCATTTGGAGCATGTTGTCTGTTTTGCATATACCCGTCCAAATATCATATGGTTATGCATTTCTCTTCCTGTCTCACCCACTCTCTCCGCAGTGCCGTCCATCCAAAGGGCGCAAAAGAGGTCACTGCTGGTGTGTGGACAAGTATGGACAGTCTATACCCGGCTATGAAGAAAAGGAGAAAGTCCACTGCTATAACATGGAGACGAAGTGAAGGGGAGAGAGAGAGAGGCAGAGCGGTGGAAACAGGGAGACAAAGAGGGATATCTCCCCTTAAGAACTACATGAATACAGATTCAAAAGTGCTGTCCCAAAGCTGACCTCCCACTTGTATGCTGAGGCATGGACTCACGTGACCAGCAACTCACTTTACACTTCAGGAGAGTGGGGAGACCGAGAGGAGGAGACAGAGAGAGAGTGTCACATCTTCTTGTTTTGGACTGTATCCCGAGAGGGAAGTGTGAACATAATCAAAAGTACAAGCAAATTTCAGTAGCGCACGCTAAGTCTGAACATATGTACTCTTGTGTATGTGAGGGACGTTGTGTACTTGTTCCGTGTGCATCGGTAGTCTCCCTCTTCCGCTTGTAGCGTGTATTGATCTCTGCCATGACTATCAGCGACTCTCTCTTAGTCCCACTTCCTGTTTCTGCCCTCCTGGTGTAGGGTCGTTTAAACTGGGCATGCTCAGTGGCACTAGGCGGCTCTAGCCATAGACTCCATCTGAAGCACAAGCACTTCATGCACTTTGGCCCCTCCTGAACACATACTCCAGCCTGTTAGTGTTTGATTATACGATTCGACCAATTGTAAACGATTCTATACCAGGACATACTTAGATGAATGCCCTTTTGAAAAGTATATATTATCTTACATGGGACGCAGAGCTGTTAGCTTGTGTCTTCAGGACAGCATTGAAATGCCCCTAAGATATATCCACACGGGCATTATCTGACTTTCAAAACATCATGAAGCACTTTGAAAATAAGATTGTTGCTCCAAACGCTGACTATCATTGTCCTTCACATTTATAGGCATTGGCTAAAAGCATGTATCTTGCGCGACGTCTTTTTCCTATGGGTTTGAATGTAACCGTAACGCTACAGTTCCCTGAATTACCGAATTCGGTGTAGCTCTGGCAGTTTTTGAAATCCATGCCTTAACGAAACCCGTGCGTAAATGTGTTGCTTAATGGTTTCGCTCTCTGTCTCTCTAAATATCGATATTCAACCCCAGTAGGGAAGCTACAGGCTAACATGGCGGCCTTGTGTTGTTGTCTCAAAACTGACCTCCTGAGAAAAGACTTGAAAGGTGGAGGGTGCCAGAGAGGTAGCCCACACGTTAGCTTATTAGCATAGCGTCGGAAGAAAGCTCACCCCACCCCTCCCAAACAGCTAAACAAAAGACAAACAAAAATGTTTGGTGCTACACCTCATCTGACTTGATTACGGGGAAAGAGCATACGAGTATGCTACGCTATTAGCCCTTCCTTAACTTGTAATTGTGTCTTGTAATTTTTTTATATGAATATATATTTTGTTTCAGGCCAGCTAAATGTCTAAAAAGGCATGTGAACTTTATGCTAAAAAGATTATTTATCCAAGAAAGAAATATAAGCTGATCCAAACTATGTCTTTGAGAACAATTCAGTGACCCGTTGATTGCACAGTAGTGAAAACATAGAACTCAGCATATTTTTGGGAATATAATCACTAAAGTCTTTTATTAGGTTTGTTGTTTATCTACAGTTCGGAGCACTAGGTGTCTTTTGTTAGCTAAGCAAAGATGCTGTCCTTCTGTAAAACTCATTAGTTTAAATCTTCAGGTTATGTGTAGGCCTTCTATGGTATGAATTAAGCTAAATCTAAGCTTAACTTTAGCTAACCTAAGCTAAACTAAGCTAAAGTAAAGTGAACGCTAAGTAAAAAGCTGAGGCCAAGCTTGTTTCAAAGAACATCAAGGTCAATGTTCAAGCTATAGTTGATCTTCAAGAAAGCTTGCCACCCTCATTCTGTGCAATGCCAGGGTCATTCACCCGCAAGTCACTTTTAAAGATCCCTCCGTTCACGGGTATTTGCCTTTTGTTTGTTGTTGTTTTTTTGTTTTGTTTTTTTAATTTCCATTTAAAATAATTTTGATTCTTTAAAAAGCTTTTTATGTTACTAACTAGAAATTATACAGCTATCACTTTCTTTAAGAAAGGAAATGTTTTTTGTTCAAATATAATTTGTATTTAATGCCTTCTTTTTTGAATAAAAAAAATGTAAACACTATTTTTATTTACACAATGATAGACTGTAATTTCACAGCTTCTACAAAATTAAAGGGATTGTTCACCCTAAAATGAAAATTCTGTCATATTCTTTCATTTCAGGTCCAATGTTGTTCCTGGTATCTCATTCTATGGACAAAAGCAGTCCTTCAAAATATCTTCTTTTGGGTTCCACAGAATAAACAGATTTTGACCACGGACAGAATTTTCATTTTTAGTGTGAACTAAACCTTTTAAAGGGTCCTTGATTATGATTTCACTTTTTTAGCTTTGGTTAGTGTGTAATGTTGCTGTTTGAGCATAAACAACATCTGTTACGACGCTCAAAGCAAAGGGATTTTCTTTTACAGCAATCGCTTTTTAAGGACTACAACAAATGGCTGGTAGGGACTACAACAAGCTTCTTCCTGGGTTGGTGACATCACAAACCCCAAAATTTACAACAAAGGGGGCGTGGCCATGTTGGGGTGCTTTAGAGAAGAGGAAGAGTTGTTGTAGTAGAGTGTTGTTGACATGCCGTCATTTTACGCCGGACTGCTTCACAAACGAGGGTCAATTCAACACAAAAGATGAACATGACGGCACATGCTAGTGGATGAGTTGAATCAACTCCACAGCAACTACATCAATTTATCCACTAACCATTCAGTCTCATTCTAAAAGTTGTAACTTCTTCATGAGTCTCTCCATCAGTGTCGACTTCGGTTTGAACAACGGAAGGCTTTACAACAGTCATTTTGGCTGCATTAGATTTTCCAGCTTTGTTGTTGTTGAGCAACCAAAACACAAACTGTTAAAGCTCCGCCCTCTTCTGGAAAGGGGGCCGGGATTAACAGCTCATTTGCATTTAAAGGGACACACACAAAAACTGCGCATTTTTACTCACACCCAAATAGGGGCACATTTGACAAGCTATAAATGATCTGTGGGGTATTTTGAGCTGAAACTTCACACACACATTCTTGTGAAAAGTTGCCCTTTAAGATTCCAACCAGGACAGAGCATTTGTGGTTTATTATACTATTATTCATTCATTTAGATAAGGTGGCTAGTGTCACTGTTAAGGGTTTCAAAACAATGGTTCATTCACATTAGCTACAGCAATTTTGTCATTAGTATAACAGAGCGCCGGGGGCAATGCAGATTTAAAATCTCTTGTGTGTAACAGGGTCAACATCTTTGAACCGCTTCATTTCATACTCTAGTTTGAGCCCCGCACAGGTCATTACTCCTCAAATCTACACACAGAGACCCCATTCACATTAGCATAGTTATTCGCTTGTCCGAGCCGTGTCAGCGCAGCCAATTCTCAAAAAAGAAGCTGCGATGCCACAATTCATGAAATGAAATTGCTCATATGGATGAGGTCAAATACTCTTTTTCCTAATTTAATTTTCGGTGTCCATAATGATTTCTAGAACATTCTGGATGCCGTGAAAATACTAACGAGCAAGGTGTTACAATGCAACATTGTGTTTGTTTGGTGCCAGTTGCACCCATAATGTCAAATGGGGTTGGGTATTTCCAATGAAGCAACTAAATTTTGTCTCCTGCGGTTTACAAAACTGAGATAAAGGTGTAAAGGGTGGTGCCGCAGAGGCTGGTCATCAGGCAAAAGGGGAGGGCGTATCGCTGGCCATCCAGCACAAACACAGCACAGGTCAAAGGCACCGTAGAGAGTGGAGCCCGGTTCCCCAAAATACCGAGCTAAAGTTAGTCCGCTTCATTTGAGATTACCACGATAAGGACACACATATGTGCACACATACACGGCTCTGCCTCCAGGCAGTTTTAAATATAGACAAAACTGAACATAATCAAGCCTGGCAGGAGAAATCTAGAGAGAGAAATGCAATTTTTTGCACTTCGTGGTTTGTCTTAACAGGTTTCCCATTATGTTGAGGTGTTGTTGTTTTGTCCTGACATTACTAATTGAGTTTGACTGAGTCTTGCTTCCTAGTTCACCGCAGCTCCTCATATGACCCGAGGGAGAGTTTAAATGACTGACACTGTGGTGCTTGTAAAGATGATTTATTAAATAGTTTTTTTTACCCACATTGACATACAATTACAAACCATGAAAAATATGTTATACACACACGAGCAAATGCTTTGGAGTGAAGCAACGTCTGAATCTCTTTTCCTCAGTGTAGACATTGCATCGCAAAAAAAAAAAAAAAAAAAAAATGGACCACAGTATGTAGACAACACAAATAGGATTGACAAATACAATACGACTGCGATATCACTTTTGATCATACAGGAAAGTATTTTACAAACATAAAAATAGCCCATTTGATAAACTTAAAAGACAGAGGTAGGAACAGGCAGTTACCCGTTTCAAAAGCTGTAAAGATCAATACTTTTGAATGTAAAAAATAAACACAGAATCCTGGGAAAAAAGCTTCCCACTTTTATGTCCATCTTATCTCAATCATTATAAACAAAAACGATGAAATTAATTAGTAAAATATAATAAAAAAAAACACATACAGTATAAAAATATGGCAATGTACGGACAGTGACAAAGAGGTTTGGTCATGCAGTGCTTTTTTCCATTTCATTCCTTTCCAACAAAGCAAGCCTGGAGGAAGTTTAAGACAAAAGACACAGTAATCTATATACATCAAATATACAGATTTACACCATACAAAAATATGTATAAGGCATGAGGAATAAATATTCTTATCCAGATATCGAAATGAATACATTCAGTTTAAATAAATAAGTATGGGTACTTCATGTAAAATACATATTTTCTATACAGAAAAATAGATTTTCTTTTTTTTTTTTTTTTTTTTTTTGGAGAGTTCAGGGAATTTACCAATCAAAAACAGTGTACCTGAATTAAATATCACCACTAACAATAAATAAATACTAAGATATTTTTTTAAAAATATAATGATAAAATTCAGTGGTATTACATGTATGTGTGTGTGTGTGTGTGTGTGTGTGTGTGTGTGTGGCTCTTTAGGTCCCCCTGTGTGTGTGTGTGTGTGTGTGTGTGTGTGAGACAGATCAGTGGTTGAGTTCCTCGGGACACTCGGCATCTGCTGGCAGGTCACTTGATCCAGGAATCTTCTTCCCATTCCAGGATGACACACACCAACACTTCCCCCTCTGACCATCCAGAGACGATTCACACTGCGGGGAAAACGAGACAGAGAGTGAGACGGGTTATTTCATTCTCTAGAAACACAAGCTTGCATGCACAGCCTAGTTCTCAGTGGAGTGTGGTTCTAACACTCGGCCATCACACGTATATCATCGTGTTGTTGAATATCACACATTAAGCTTCATATACCAACACACAAACTCTCAGTGTGAAATCAGGACTTGTTGGTTGGTTTCTGTAATACTTGCACACAAGACTCTGCTCACCTGTTTGACTTTGTATAGACCGTGTTTGTCACAATTGGGAAGGTAGAATCTGGTCATTTTGTCTCCCAGTTTCTGCTGTGATTTAGTGATCTTGTCAAGGGCCGTCTGCAGTTCAATATGACAAGGACCCTAGAGAGAAAAAATATAGTTATTTAGAGACTTTTTAAAAATAATATAACCAAATAAAAGTTTAGAAATATTAAATATATATATATATTATTTGGTGGTTATTAATATTTTACAACATTGTTTCACATATTTAAGAAATTATTATTACAACAACAGCAACTACTACTAGTATATTATTATTATATAAAAAATATAATTATATAACAAAATATAATTTCAGCATTTTAATTATTTTTATTAGCTCTCATTATTTTAAGTATTAGCTCTAAAAATAGTTATTTAGAGACATTTTTAAATAATTAAATTATTATTTAGAGACATTTAAATATATATATATATATATATATATATATATTTATATATATATATATATATATATGTATATAAACATATATATATATATATATGTATATACACATGTATATACACATATATATATATATATATATATATATATATATATATATATATATATATATATATATCTATATATATTCATAAGGTTTTATTTGGTGGTTATTAATATTTTACTATTTTACAACATTGTTTCACATATTTAAGAAATTACTATTATTATTATTAAAACAACAACAACAACTACTACTACTACTACTAATAATAATAATATATTGAACTTTTTATTAAATAATTTCAGCATTTTAATTATTTTTATTAGCTCTTATTATTTTTATTAGCTCTAAAAATGATTATTTAGAGACATTTTATATATATATATATATATATATATACACACACACACACACACACACACAATAATTTCATATATTTAAGAAATTATTATTACAACAACAACTACTACGAATAATAATAAGATATTAAACTTTTTTAATTAAATAATTTCAGCATTTTAATTATTTTTATTAGCTCTTATTATTTTTATTAGCTCTAAAAATGAGACATTTTATATATATATATATATATATATATATATATATATATATATATATATATTTATATATATATATATATATATATATATATACACACACACACATTATAAGCTTTTATTTGCTGGTTATTAATATTTTACAACAACATTGTTTCATATATTTAAGAAATTATTATTACAACAACTAATAATAATAATAATAATAATATATTTAACTTTTTTAATTAAATATTTTCAGAATTTTAATTATTTTTATTAGCTCTTTTATTATTTTAATCATTAGCTCTAAAAAAATGCGCCATGCATACCAAATATACAGACTCGTTCTTGCCCTGTACTGCCCTCTTGTGGCCGTACATGGTACCGGAGTCTCTTTTTAAATCTAGCTAACTAAACCTTTACGGATTTCTTTGGGACATGTATAAAACTGAGGTGCCAGAAGCTCACCTGCTCCACCAGTTTCTTGCGTATAGCGTTGACTTTGGCCTTCATGCTCTCTTTAGCAGTGATGACCCGCGGGTCGAATGGCTTGCCGTGCCCGGGCACGAAGACCGCTGAGCTGCCTTCATTCATGGACATTGCCCCGTTGTTGGACTCAGGATGATCTGGAAGAAGAAGCATGGTGAGGATTATTGGTGACCAATTGCGTAATGAAAGTTATTTCTTCAGTTACGTTCAGGTTTTAACTGATGCAATCAGAGCGCATATTTTCACCTGTCGCCAAAATAGGCGTTAAAACAACAGAGGGGGGTAACCATAACAACGGAACGTCGCTCACGCGCTTTAGTCAGATTCGGGTGCCAAGTCTTGTCATTTGCAGCCCTATCATTTTCTTTATAGGTTTGCATTTAATAAAAACTTTTTTTTTTTTAAGTTTTTATAAGATTATTGAGGTTTGCTCGACAGACCTTTAGGCTAC
Organism: Chanodichthys erythropterus; assembly: GCF_024489055.1. NCBI lineage: Eukaryota > Metazoa > Chordata > Actinopteri > Cypriniformes > Xenocyprididae > Chanodichthys > Chanodichthys erythropterus. The sequence continues at coordinate 35,316,044 of NC_090224.1, read as the reverse complement.
ATTTATTAGTCAGACATTTAAATTTGTTTGTTTTTTTTAAAGGTAAAATTCCTTTATAAGAGTCGACCTCTTATTTATTCGCTAAAATAATATTTAATGCATATCTAAATAGTGGTTTGTTAACGCTGATGGAATCTCGTCAGCGGTTGAACCATCGAGATGGCATGATGTGATCTACTATCTGCACTGACGGCTATTGTAGTCTTATGAGACGCTGCTGGTACCTGGCGTTGTGTCGCTTTGGCTCTGATCAGGCTCGGGGGTCTCAGTGCACACCGCCTGTCCTCGGGTGAGAGCGTGCAGGGGTCGGGCTTCTCCAGGTTTCGGCAAGCAGCGGAGCCCCGAGCCGCAGGGCGCAGTGTAGATCCCGCACGGGTCACCTCTCTTCAACGCGCAGGCGAGGCAGCAGCCGCAGCCCGGCTCTCGAAGCACCTCCTCACAGCCGGCATCCACCGCAGGACACTCGGCCAGCCGCTCCGGGGAGCACGGGGCGCAGCGGATAGGTTCCTGCCCAACCACTGGGGAAGCCCGGAGCCCCGGCGCTGAAAGGAGTGCGCTGAATGCTGCCACCCAGAAAAAGTTCAGAAGCAGTCTGTTCATCCCAAAGCAAGGCTCAGAATAAATAGATAAATAAATAAATATCAGCTGAAGTGAAATGAGGAGTTCCTCGCTGTCTTTGCGCTCTTCAAAATGACTAGCTCTCTCCGGGTCGCCTCGCGGTATTTATACGCGCACCGGGTCCCGCTGACACGCTCGTGTTTGACGCATTGGCAATATCAATGATTTCTTAAATGATCCCCCTCTGCTCCGATTGGCTGCTGGAGATCCAGTCCGAGGTGTTTCCTTGAACACAGCGCGTAAAATGCGTCACTGTTTGTATCAGAACATAATGTTTATAAATTTGTGGGGAAAAAAACGTGTGCTTACTATCCCAGAAGAATCATATCCGATTTAACAATAATTAGGTGTGTTTCCCATAGATTCAGCAGGAATGCACAAATAGGCTAAATAAACTATATATGGAAACTGTGGGAAACTGGGAAAATGTTACTTCTCCTTGGCGTCACAAATTAGGCTCTCAAAAATGAAAAACAAAACAATAAGACTTAGTTATATATATATATATATATATATATATATATATATATATATATATATATATATATATATATATATATATAGTAAAAATAGTTCAAATTAATTAGATAGATAGATACATAGTAAAACAGCAATATAGTTCAAATGAGTTCAAATTAATTTGTAGGCTGGCCTACAAATTAATTTGAACTCATCTGAACTATATTCCGCAATTTCATTCTGGATCATGTGTCATTTATTCACTACAACAAAAAAGTGAAACTAGGTCTATTTGTAGTTCTCTCTTCCAATCTAATGTTCCTTGCAGCTTCTTCGGTTTTTAATAGACTGAAGAACAAGCTATTCAGCTTCATGTTATGGGGATGCAATTTGTTATTTATTTTAGGACAGGGCGAACAAAAGCTCCACATTCATTAAGTTCCCCCCATGAAAACTCTTATACAACCAATTTAGAATGCCAAATTGTCGCGTCCCAGTCCTTTGACGCGTTTATTTGGCGCCCGTAATGAGGTGAGAGAGCGCGCGCCCCTCCAGCTCTTTGGCACCGCGTGCACTCGCACTGTGGTACGTGACCTCACTCAGGTCAGGACGGGACCCCGTTTTGGAAAGCTCGAGACTGCCGCTATTGTCACTGCCCTGAACAGCCGCGCGGGAAAACGACATGATCACCTACACGTCTCCTCCTCTCCTCTACGCGCGTCGCAAGCCCTTTTGTCGTGGCCTCGCCGCGGAGTTTATGAATGGGCTACAGGAAGTGACACTCAGCTGGGGAATGGTGCTTAATAATGTGTCAACCGCTGAGCTCTCGAATGTCTCTGAGGGGAGTTTTGTGAGATCACATGATCCACGCAATTGTCTTACGGTGTTGCATCATTTTTTTTTTTCTTCAGCACATGGAGAGGTTCTCTGCGCGTCACGTGATAGTGTTGTCCGTTCACGCGCGTGTGGAAGCTCGAGTATCTGCTGACCGAGATAAAGCGGCACGCGCGTCATGCCGGTAACAGTACTCTGCTCCTATCAAAACAACTCAGACATGAATGCCAAGAGTGCATTACATTTTAGGATTAATAATTTTAAAGTCTAAATGTTGACAGACTAAAAAATAACACACAAACTACTTTTGTTATGTCAAGGTTAACAAAAAGATAACATTTGTTGAGCAAATTTAAATGCAACACCTCTTAGGACTTCCATATAAGTTTAAGTGGTTGTTAAAGGATTAGTTCACTTTCAAATTAAAATTTTCCTGATAATTTATTCACACCCATGTCATCCAAGATGTTCATGTCTTTCTTTCTTAAGTCGAAAGAAATTAACGTTTTTGATGAAAACATTCCAGGATTATTCTCCTTATAGTGGACTTCAATGGAGCCCAAACAGTTGAAGGTCAAAATTACAGTTTCAGTGCAGCTTCAAAGAGCTTTAAACGACACCAGACGAGGAATAAGGGTCTTATCTAGCGAAACGATTGGTCATTTTCTAAAAAAAAATAAAATAATTGTATACGTTTTAACCACAAACGCTCGTCTCGAACTAGCTCTCTTCTTCTTCTCTATTAGAATTCCATCAGTGTAGATGCTGCTACGTGTATTACTGCCCTCCACAGGTCAAAGTTTGAACTAAATTCTCATATACAATATAACAATCATGAGGCGTTCACACCAGACGTGACTTGCGCGAATAAATCGCGCTATTTGCGCGTAGTTGGACGCTTGAACATTTTGAGTTTAAATTCACTTCACAACAGGCACAAATTTGCGTCATGAGAGGGGCTCTCCCGCTCCTTTATGTGTCCTAGACTCTTCCACTTCTTTCTGCACACTTCCTCTGAATAAACACAACTCGTCAGTGGGAAAGTAGTTGTAAATTACAGCAAATAAGATACATTTTCCGGCTTTAGCTAGATTGTCCAGATTGTCCGACCTCCTCACTTCCTTTCAAGCAAGATCATTTTAATTCCTGTTTCTATAAAAGTATGAAGATGTACAGCGACAATGATTTTGTCCTCCATTGTTATGGATTTGTTTTGGCCTCCACTCGCTACGTCACGTCACTACTAGAGCAAGCTCCTGATTGGTTAACGCAGCGCGAATTTTCGTCAAAGTTCAGATTTTTCAACTTGCGCGAATCACGCGTTATGCGCGTCAAACGCCCGAAACGTTCAATTCGCGCCGCGTCATAAGCGCCGCCTCATTCGTGCGTATCGCGCCGCAGGATGTCTGTTCGCGTCTTTGCATATAAATCACTCGCGCTTAACGCTTCATTCGCGTCTGGTGTGAACGCACCATTAGTTTAAACTTTGACCTGTGGAGGTTAGTAATACACTTAGCAGCGTCTACACTGAAGGAATTCAGGAATTCACTCGTCTTTTCAAGAGTGTTGAAATAGTTAAAACGTATATAATTTAAAAAAATGTTTTCGAAAATGACCGATCGTTTCGCTAGATAAGACCCTTATTCCTCGTCTGGTATCGTTTAAAGCCCTTTGAAGCTGCACTGAAACTAATTTTGACCTTCAACCACTTGAAGTCCACTATAAGGAGAATAATCCTGGAAGGTTTTCATCAAAAACCTTAATTTCTTTTGACCTTCAACCTGGAGTCCAGTGAAGTCCACTATAAGGAGAATAATCCTGGAAAGATTTCATCAAAAACCCTAATTTTTTTTCGACTGAAGAAAGAAAGACATAAATATCTTGAATGACATGGGGGTGAGTAAATTTTCAGGAAAATTTAATTTGAAAGTGAACTAATCCTTTAACCCACACAGTAAAACTCCCTATACCTATTTGATTTTTGTTTCTAAATTTCTAAGAAAAACACATTTCTAGCCATTGGATAGAGCTGGGGTTATGTTTACACTACATGTGACTAAGACAAGAGTGCACTTGTGCATGTCACTAAATAACAAGTGCTGTTTCTGCTGTAGTATGACAGGTGGTGGTTTTATTGTCCAGCAGAAGCCATGTGCATCTATGTGTCCATTCACAGAGGGGCTTCTGCGTTTGTGATTTCAGCTCAACTTAGATGAAAACAAACCAGTTGGACATTTAACTTAAAAAAATGTAACCCCCTTGAGGCAATTAAATGATGAAAACATCAAGCCCATGACCTTAAATAACATCTACTTGGAGTATCCCCACTCCACCCCCAACAAGCCCACCTTTATTAACAACCTTACCAAATGACCTTGCTTTTCTGAATAAAGGAATGTGGAAGTGTGCTAAGCCTGGTGGGATTCAGGGCTGACTGGATGTCCTCAGACTCTTGAATATGTTTTCCCATACAAGCTTAATGAAGTAAATCCGATGTTAAGGAGAACCATTTAGACATCTTGTCTCGAGGATCTCAGGAGGCTGATATTACTGTCACATTCTCAACTTTGACATCAAAGAGACTGGAAAAAAGCAGAAAGAGAGTCATCGAAACAGTGTCATTTAGGGTCAGGGCCAGACCCACTTTGAAAGAAGCAGAAACAACATGCACACCCACAATGACATCAGCAGAACCAATATCAACAGCAGGACATAAAAGGTCATGTTGTGCATTGCAAAACCTCTTATGTTAAACTCCAAAAAAGCCATCAAAGAAGAGGAAAACTTACAAACTGACACAGAAGACTTTCTGATTAAATAACAGAAGTGTGGATCACTCACATAGGCTAAACAAAAATAGACTAGCATCTGCGTTTAAGCATCTGCCTTTAATATTAATCCGGGTGCACACTGTGCGATTTATAATAGTCCTTTACGATGGTTGCTTGTCAGACTACATTCGTGATCCTCATGTCACACTGTGGGATCTCAGCTGTCATTTATGTCAGACTGTACGACAGTCAGGACACGCTAAAAACGGATACGCGCATGAAAACTCGTCCGGAGTTTTACATCATCAACCCATTCGCGTTCGGTGACTGTGAGCTGCATTACACGCGGGACTGAAATGGTGGCTTCTCTCGTTAATTTTGATCACGGCTTGTCTTGAAAAACGAAGACAATTTGAAAAGTCACACTGCAGGACTGTGCGCCAAATCTTCTGACACTGCCAGAATTTCGTCGGAGGTAAAATTTGATCGCAACGGTCATTAACCGGCTGTCTGTGAACATGTCAAACTAGAGATCAAAGACTACAGATTTTAGGCTAGGATTATAAGAATCTTTTAGGATTTGCAAAATTTGTCTCAGGCGACCAAATCGTGGCCAAAATCGCACAGCCTTTACTCTGTATTTAAATGTATAATTACACTATAACAAGGACACCTTGAAATAAGGTGTAAGCCTTTTTCTATTGGTTGCACGTCTTCATGTTGCTTCACAATTTGCTGGTCAGAATTCACCAAAAAACAAAAATTCGACTGAGTTTCAGTTTCCAGTCTACCTTCGTTTCATGAGTTCACAGTTACAAATAATCCGATAGAGTGAAAGAGTGTGTGTCATAAGATATCATCAGAGCCTTGCAGGTGTGTTAGCGTAGCTGCATAGCGTAAACGAGACTGAGTGTGACACTTTTTCTTCCTTGTCACCCTGTCATACAGGCCAGCTTTGTGTTAAGCTTGTGAGATAGTTGTCACATGCAGAGACCGACCAGTCCCAGCAGTAAAGCCTTGCAAGTCATTCAATGTTGTCATTGGCCTCTTGGTAGCTTCTCTGATCAATGTCCTCATGGGTCAGTTATGCAGTTTGGACGGACGGCCTGATCGAGGCATAGCGTTGGTGATGCCATACTTTTTAATGATGCTCTGAAGAGTACTCAGAGGGATAGCTAAAGTAGCCTTTTTGTAGCCTTCTCCTAACAACTTTATCCCGGAGGCCTTTTGAAAGCACTTTCCCAACCATGGTGAATTCTTTTCACCAGTCACTACTAACAGTGAAATCTATGGAAGCCTGTTTCCGCCACTAAATAAAAAGAGAAAAACAGTTAAATTGCGACTTTTTCATGCAATTGCGAGTTTATATTTCAGAATTCTGACTTTTTATCTTGCAATTGCCAGTTTATATCTCACAATTCTGACTTTTTTTCTCACAATTCTGACTATTTTTTTCTCACAATTGCAAGTTATAAAGTCACAATTCTGATATATAAACTCGCAATTGCGTGATATAAAGTCAGAATTGCGAGATATAAACTCAATTGTGTGATATAAAATCAGAATTGCGAGATGTACACTCGCAATTGCATGATATAAAGTCACAATTCTGATATATAAACTCGCAATTGCGTGATATAAAGTCACAATTCTGATATATAAACTCGCAATTGCGTGATATAAAGTCAGAACTACAAGATATTAACTCGATATAAACTCGCGATTGCATGATATAAAGTCAGAATTGCGAGATATAAACTCAATTGTGTGATATAAAATCAGAATTGCGAGATGTAAACTCGCAATTGCGTGATATAAAGTCACAATTCTGATATATAAACTCGCAATTGCGTGATATAAAGTCAGAACTACAAGATATAAACTCGATATAAACTCGCGATTGCATGATATAAAGTCAGAATTGCGAGATGTAAACTCGCAATTGCGTAATATAAAGTCACAATTCTGAGATGTAAACTCGCAATTGCGAGAAAAAAGTCAGAATTGTGAGAAAAAAAGTCAGAATTGTGACTTTATCTTACACAATTGCGAGTTTATATCTAGAATTCGGACTTAATAACTCGCAATTGTGAGAATAAAGTCTGAATTCTGAGATAAAAAGTCGCAATTACTGTTTTTATTTTTTTATTTAGTGGCGGAAACGGGCTTCCACAGAAATCTTTAAGAATCAGCTGGCTTTATTCTGAAGTAATCAAAACCATTACAATTGATGTCAGGTGGGGTAATTAGCCTGGTGTTTGATCTGGAAGTTGATTGGTTGCACCTGAGCAAGTTTAAAATGGTATACACTAAGGAGCTGTTCACTTCACCAAACCACATATTATACTAATTTATAATAATCCTCCAGAATGTTATTTTCACTTTGATAATGAGAGTTATAATGTGTACATGCAGCTCAAAAAAGTTAGTCTTAATTCTATTTTATTCTCGGGGGTCTAATGTGCAAAAGATTTTTACAGGGTGAAATATTTTTTCCTTTCTATAGGTACTGCATATATAGGCCTCCTCTCGTGCGAGGATAGATCTTTCCGAACTTTGTTAATGAAACATCATGTGAGTGAAGTAACAAAAATTATAGTGTGACCACCACTTTACTGTCCTTTACTGTTTAACATCTCAAAACCTTGATTTGACACAAAAAGTATTAGATGCAGTGCTTATAGTTCTACATTTTTTTTTGTTAGCTTTTAGTCTTTGCCTTTGTATTTGCCATTTTTCTCTCTTTTGTGAAAAAGGGATAAAGGTTTAGCTGGTTAGCATGGCAGGCTAGCCCCTAGTGGTGGATGTTGTAATTACAACACCTAAAAAGCATCTTCTCCATTGACAGCCATTTAAAATTAGCTGTGTATTCTAATGTACAAATATGCACTATATATTGCTAATATTTAATCAAAGTATTGTAGCTTTTTTCTTTTATTAGTGGACAATTTGTTTGAATTTTTTCCATGTTTGTTGGCTTTCACACCATAGCTTAGGACAATCACCAGTGAAGGGTTTGGGATTGTGCGCCTTCTTTTGGGGACATTGGTCAAATAGTGTTGTCATGACATCAAGTGATTAGTCACATGTAAGTTACGTCTCGTGTGATTGACTTAAAAGTTGAAAAAAAAATGCTCCTAAATCTCAAATCACATTCTTCCAGGGGGTCCTGCACCCGTGTAACTTCCACTGAGATGAATGGGAATTCTAACGCATAGCTTTCTCCAGGTATTATACTTGTTTGTCCAACTCAGGCTCATTGGAAAAATGCTTGTGGCGACATTACTGCAAAACATTATGTTGCTGCTTGCAAGTTTTGGACACTTTCAAAGTGAAATGTCCAGTGACTGATGCTAAAAATGCATTCTGTTATATCTAAAGCAGACGAACATTAATCTAGCAACATTTATTGAAGTGAAATGTTCTGTGAGTGGCGCTCATGTTAATGCGCTATTGCATTTAAAAAAATAACGGAACATCTACACTAAACTCTACCCTAAACGTAACCGATAGTGTTAATAAAAGCAAACGTGAGATAAAAACACATTTGCTGAAGCACAATCATTTTAGCTTGTTTATAGAAGTCTTTGAGCTCTTTTATTATGTCTCATGTTTAATGGGACTTAAGTGTTCCACATCGTAATTGCAACACTGTACCAGGTGAGCTGCTAAGCAAGTTTACTGGTTATGTAATGCAAAGCTCTGATTGATCGGCTACCGATTGCTGTCGGCTGATAATCGCTTCTAATGACTGGATCGACGATCTCTCAATTTGCCCATCTCAGAAACCGCTCTCATACTGACGATGCATAAAGGAGCATACCTGCCTTGAGAGGTATGGCATGACTTGCAGCGGCGCCATCACAATCTCTGTCCGGTGCGGGTGAAATAATTATAATGCTGAAGGTGAGGTACAATCCCTATTTCTTTATTAAATAACTTATAACAAAGTAATTTGAAAACTTTCTGTGAGACTCTGTGGCTTCTAAAGTTTATAACTTGCATTTCTTTTTTTAAACACTTTGCCAGTGTTTAAAGCACTCAGCACTTGCTCGTCTCCTTTAGATGGTGCGCTCATGCACACTCAAAGCGCACACACATAAAATCACCACTGTCTTGACGAGTATGCATGTAAACACAGTTGGTTTTGTCTTAAAGGGGACCTATTATGCCCTTTTTCACTTGATGTAATATAAGCCTCTGGTTTCTCCAGAATGTGTCTGTGAAGTTTCAGCTCAAAATCCCCCACAGATCATTTATTAAAGCTAGTCAAATTTGCCCCTATATGGGTGTGAACAAAAACATGCCATTATTGTGTGTGTCCCTTTAAATGCAAATGAGCTGCTGCTCCCGCCCCCTTTCCAGAAGAGGGCGGAGCTTTAACATCTCAACAACAACAAAGCTGGAGAATCTCACGGAGACAAAATGAGGATTGTCAGTAACGGTGTTCAGCCTTACATTGTTCAAACTGGAGTCGACACTCATGGAGAGACTCAGGAAGAAGTTACAACTTTTAGAATGAAACTGGACGTTTCTGAATGGTTAGTGGATACATTTATGTAGTTGCTGTGGAGTTGATTCAACTCATCGACTAGCTTGTGCCGTCATGTTAACCTGTATGGATGGCCACAATATATAGGTTAATGTTTATGACTGCTATCAAAAGCTGTGAATGGTCTAATATTTTTTCCAAAATATCTCTCGGACAGAAACGCTCCTTTTGTAGCAATCAAGCTTACCAGGGTCAATTTGCAGGCTATCCAAGCTAACGAGAATCTAAATCAGAGGTGTCCAACCCTGCTCATGGAGAGCAACTGTCCTGCAGACTTCAGTTCCAACGCTGCCCCAACACACCTGTCTGTAATTATCAAGCAACCCTGAACACCTTGATTAGCTGGTTCAGGTGTGTTTGATTGGGGTTGGAGCTGAAATCTGCAGGATGGCAGCTCTCCAGGAGCAGGCCCACACAGCAAAAGAACTCCATGGCGGATCGGTCGCAGAGGTATCGTGGCTTCCGGACCGTATCCGCGAACGGACCCGTATCGGCGTCTACTTGCGCGCAGTGACAGATCCGCAACGAAGGCGGATCTTGGACCCGGCGTGGCTCTGCGCTGCATCCACGATTAAAACCTTAGCTACGCGGCAGGTCCGTTTGGGACCCGCAAATTGATACAACTTTTACAGTAAAGGCGCGTGCACGTCCACGGATCCAACATGGGTCCGCTCAGGATCCGCTGATTGACAGTAGAATTTACAGCGTGGCCCGGAGGCAGAGCTGATCCTCTAGGCGGTGCCAAAACGAATGTGACAGTCAGGCGGGTTTGGCGACTTGAATGTGGATCCGCCTAGGAGTCTCCTGCTGTGTGGGGGGTTTGACATTCCTGCTCTAAATAGTGTTCTGTGCTCACCTGTGCAGCCAGCGACAGAACAGTTAGCATGCTTTGCTCAAATGCCATGATGTTAGAACTGGTACACTGTTGTCACTTGCGAAAACAAAATGGCGGTGCCATGGGTGGAAATGTGCAGATTAAGGGGCGGTAATATTATAATACGTTCTCCTTCCTGTGTCACTAGGGGAGTGAAATCTGAGCGGCTCATTTTTTCACATGTTTGCAGAGAACGGCTTACCAAAACAAAGTTACTGGGGTGTCCTTTTTTCACATTTTCAGGATTGGTAGATGCACCAGGGACCTGATTATAGCACAAAAAAGTCAGATTTTCATGATATGTCCCCTTTAAGTGAATGTAAATAGTTGAGAAAGAAAATGAATGTGTATATTGAATCCATGCATTCAGTCTTAAAGTGACAGCAGCTTAAGAATCCTGCTGCTGTATCTGATTTTCTGTATCTTTGCTCTTGAATGAGTAACATTTGTAACTTTAATTGTAAGGATTAATCTGTATTTAATTTATTCAGAGAAGACTATCCAGTATTATTTTACATTTTATTCCTTATTCAGTTTCTTTAGTATTTCTTACCTCTATTGTTAGACCTACCTGAAAAACTTAATCTTAAAGCACTGTTGATTTCATTTCTATCTTTATTCTGTTGTATTTATTTGTGCTACTACTTGTAAATTATTTATTTGTTCTTATTTTATTACTGACCATTTACTTTTTTTTTTTTTTTTGTGAATTCAATTCAAAGTTTGAAATCAGCCTTGTATTGATTGTTTGTTTGTTTACATTTATTGTCCCCCTTAGGGGAAACTAGTTTTGCAGCAACAAGTAACAGACATACAGACAATACATAATACACAAACAATATACAATGCACATTGCACACATCAAAGTTCATACCAAAAAAGACATCCTATTTAGAGTTCATTAAACCAATAGCCACCGAAACAAAAAACACTTAAAACCCTACCACCTGGTACTCTAAAACGAACCCCCGAAGGCAACAATTGAAATTCTTTATATAATGGATGATCTACATTTCTAAAAACAAAATTGAATTGCCCTTATTCAGAACAATTCAACAAAATTTGTCATTGTAAAAATTAAAGTAATTTTTTTTTAAATGTATAAAAAAAACAAAAAAATAAAAAAAAGAGACCCCCCCCCCCTTAATTCAGTTGGATAACGGTCACTTCCGACCCACCCAGCTCATCCAACATGAGCAGCAGTGTTGTACATAGTGCACAACAGAGCCAAGTCTAAGCATCTGACAAATGTCTTATCTTGTAGAATGCGCTCTCAGCACCACCACTCGCTGTTCAGAGTGGATGCGTGATCACGAAAGTAAAACGTGAGCGCGCATTCAACTGCGATTGCAGTACCCTGATGCATGCAAATATTTCCCAGTGTGAAAGCTGTCTTAGGCTGGGCTGTGTCGTTGTAACCATCTCTAATCTCTGTATCATGCTTGAAGAAAAATTTGGTCTCTATTTCCACTTTAATATTGAGAGAGTACTTTGATTATGGTTGCACTTATTGTTTGCACTTAATAAGACTAAGAGAAAACTTTTTATTATGCTGTTTTTATTTCTTCATTACATTCATTACAAGATGATTAGTTAAAACATTTCAAATGCACCTGCAGACTATTTTTCTAGTTATGTACACTATATTGCCAAAAGTATTGGGACACCCCTCCAAATCGTTGAATTCAGGTGTTCCAATCACTTCCAGGGCCACAGGTGTATAAACTCAAGCACCTAGGCATTCAGACTGCTTCTACAAACATTTGTGAAAGAATGGGTCCCTCTCAGGAGCTCAGTGAATTCAAGCGTGGTACTGTGATAGGTTGCCACCTGTGCAAGTCCATTTGTGAAATTTCCTCACTGCTAAATATTCCACGGTCAACTGTTAGTGGTATCATAACAAAGTGGAAGCAATTGGGAACAACAGTTACTCAGCCACGAAGTGGTAGGCCACGTAAAATCACAGAGCGGGGTCAGTGCATGCTAAGGCACACAATGCGCAGAAGTCGCCAACTTTCTGCAGAGTCAATAGCTACAGACCTCCAAACTTCATGTGTCCTTCAGATTAGCTCAAGAACATGCATAGAGAGCATCATGAAATGGGTTTCCATGACCGAGCAGCTGCATCCAAGCCTCACATCACCAAGTGCAATGCAAAGCGTCAGATGCAGTGGTGTAAAGCAAGCCGCCACTGGATTCTAGAGCAGTGCAGACGTGTTCTCTGGAGTGACGAATCACGCTTCTCTGTCTGGCAATCCGATGGACGAGTCTGGGTTTGGCGTTTGCCAGGAGAACGGTACTTGCCTGACTGCATCGTGCCAAGTGTAAAGTTTGGTGGAGGGGGGATTATGGTTGTTTTTCAGGGGTTGGGCTTGGCCCCGTATTTCCAGTGAAAGGAACTCTTAATGCTTCAGCATACCAAGACATTTTGGACAATTTCATGTTGGATGGGGATGACCCCTTCCTGTTCCAACATTACTGCGCACCAGTGCACAAAGCAAGGTTCATAAAGACATGGATGAGCGAGTTTGGTGTGGAGGAACTTGACTGGCCTGCACAGAGTCCTGACCTCAACCCGATAGAACACCTTTGGGATGAATTAGAGCGGAGACTGCGAGCCAGGCCTTCTCGCCAACATCAGTGCCTGACCTCACAAATGTGCTTCTAGAAGAATGGTCAAAAATTCCCATAAACACACTCCTAAACTTTGTGGAAAGCCTTCCCAGAAGAGTTGAAGCTGTTATAGCTGCAAAGGGTGGACCAACTCCATATTAAACCCTACGGATTAAGAATGGGATGTCATTAATGTTCATGTGCACGTAAAGGCAGGTGTCCCAAAACCTTTGGCAATATAGTGTATTTCAGGGATGGACAACTCTGGTCCTGGAGGGCCAGTGTCCTGCAGAGTTTATCTCCATCCCTGATAAAAACTCACTTGCCTATAACTTTCTACTAATCCTAAAGACCTTGATTAGCTGGTTCAGGTGTGTTTGATTAGGGTTGGACACTGGCCCTCCAGGACCGGAGTTGTCCATCCCTGGTGTATTTCATCATTGAGGATTTCTTAAAAATACTGTGTAAAAATCTTGTCTGGTCTCGTGAGCTAACTGTCTCTTCACACCCCTAGCAGATATTACTTCCTGTGATCAATTATCAGCTCCAGAAATCCTGATTGAAGCACCCCTATGCAAAATGTAATGTGTTAATGTATTGTGTAAGAAACTGCACAAAAATAAGTCTTTATTAATTGATAATCTGCCCATGTAATCAAATTTTGTGTGATACAGAATAAAAGTTATTGATGCTTTACTGCCACTATTGTTCTTTCTAGCTGGAAACTATTGTATATATTTGTACGTTTTTTGGAGTAGTAGTTTTAGGTAGAGCCACAATTATCCAGTGAGTCTGTTGTGTTTTCTCTTTAGTTGCAGTGCATCACAATGGTATAAAAAAACATCAGGATAATCGAGTATTAAAAATTATGTTTCATATTCTTAATAAACTGCACCTCCATCAATATGCCATACTCATTCTACCAGAGAGGTTAAGTAAGGGAATATAAGTGAAAAAACTCAACATTTTTCCCATTCCTGCTGCTGGAATGTTCTCTAGAGTCAGTCATGGCTAAGGATGATAATCTAGTGATTAGTGCATCTTAAATCCTTTCAGATGTCTGTGCAACACACACATATGAAGAGATCAATCAGTTTAGCCAGAGAGCTCTGAGCTTCCCGCTGTACAGACCATTTAACCTGAAATGACACATACACAAGTTCACGTGTACACACACACAGTTCGTCATATGCGCCACCTTTTACCCACATTGTCCACCAAGGGTTGAGTGAAATGTTTGCTAGTTATGCATACATGACTTTGGATCAGAAATATCATAGATGATTGTGGGTGTGACCACACATGTTTGTTGTTTAAAGAAGCAGCTGCTCCTGGTGCCAGAACTCCTGTCACAGCGTGCATTTCCATCAATTCTCATGCAAGCCTTTATTCCCAAGATGTACACACACATATAGGATGACTCTTACCTCGCTGGACCTGAGGAATTTCCTTCTTCCTAGGTTGCTGTAATGTACACTATGTACTTCTGGAGATTGTTGTGGTCTGTAAATGATCAGCAGTAGTTTGACCCCATTTTTGGTTTGGATGTAGTGTATACTTGTGGTTATGTGTGCATAATGCACAGAAATCAATGTGTCAAAATGATTTTGTGTGTGTGTGTGTGCAAGTGTGTCTGGGAAAACTTTCTTGTATGCGCTCTCATGCGCAGGCCTCCATTGTGTGTGGCTTCCTCTGGCTCGTCTCTCCAGCCAGCATGGGAATGGCCAAACGAAATGTGTTTATTTGGTCAACGGTAAAGTCCAGGCATATCTAACACTCATTTATATACATATACTGACACACACACACACACAAACACATACAGACAAATTCCTGCAAATGAGAGTGTGTATGTCAGTACACGCTGGACACCAGAGACGTTGAAATGTAGATGTTGTAATAAAAAAAAAGCTTGACTTTTGACTTCTTTACCCTGTTACAGATCACTCATTAAACCTGACAGAATTTAAGTAACCTGCAATGCAATACAATTATGTAGACACGTCAGAGTCCTGCCACTCCTGCGGAATGCAAGTTTCATGACGCAGAACGAACTTAATCTGCAGATATTCAAAAGTTTAGGGTTGGTTGTTTTTTTTTGTTTGTTAGGTTTTTTTTGTTTATGAAAGAAATATCTTATGCTTATCAAGACTGTTTTAAATGTTAATATATTTTAAAGTGCCCCTGGATTTTTTTAAAAATTGCCTTTCATGTAGTGTGTAACATAGCTCTAAGTGAATAAAAACATCCTGCAAAGTTTTAAATCTGAAAGTGCACTGTATATAAAGTTATTGTCTCTGTATAAAAGTAAGTGTCAACTCTGAGTCAATTAAACGAGTCATTTGTAAAAGGAATCCCAAGTTGTTTCGTTGTGACGTCAAGACGAAACATTAGCATATTGCCTACCTACTTATTGTGCATGCAGATGCCAGGGAAAATGTTTTCAACAATACCACAGCAATGCAATCTTCTAGCGATCATTCAAAATTCGTAGTTTTGTATGTTATGTTGTGTAACGTACATCCTAGTGTGTATGGCTCCTGCTAACCGGCTAAATCACGTTTCTGTAGTTCTGCTATTCAGTTGTGGGTCCAATACTGTCTAAAAATGTGTCGATTAATGCAGCGTGTCTGTCTTGTTACTTGGAGTAATGATCAAGGATGGAGCACAACTTTTGTTTACAGAGTGTAATGCATTATCAGCGATTCACGTTTGTGCTCGGCTAACGTGGGAGTTTACAACATAGCTGTGGGCCCGGTAAACTTTTTTTTTTTTCTACGGTAGAGTGGAGCTCTATCTGTATTGTAATAGAAGAATTCTTTCTTTAAATATTGTAATGTCAAACAATGATAGCCATTTTTTTTGTTAATAGTTTTTACATTTACGTTTTTGTTCAAAGTCTGTGTACACATCTGGCCTAAATGTATCTTATGTTTAGAGGTTTTCAGCTTCTCTTGGCATTCTGATACAGTTCCCACAGGTGCACCAACATAAAGTATAACAGTGACACTGCTATCACGTCTTATAAATAACACAAACTAAGCTGACACTTACCATTTAAAACTTTGTACTCCAGTCTTGATTGCGAATCATTTTCTGGTTGATCGACTACTTCGGGCTCGAATTGATACAGTAAAATTGATGCTATCTTTTCTGTCCATACATTGTATATAATGTCTTGATAGCTGTCATTCAGTTATGGCAATGGGCGCAGTAGACCAATCACAAAGGATTGGGCCATCTGACCAATCAGAGCAGCGTAGGAAATATTTATGAATCATTGAGAACTGAGGTTAAATTAAATGTAAATTATGAGAAAACAAAAGTGTTTTTTTTTTTTTAAACCTGTTGTAGGAGACTCCCAAAACAATATTAGGAACCCTTAAAAAAGGCATAATAGGGACACCTTAAAATGTCATTTATTCTTATCATGGAAAAGCTGAATTTTCAGCATCATAATTCTGCGTTCTTTCAGAATGCGTTCAAATTCAGAGCTTTCTGAAAACTCCCATCTTACAAGCTGTATGTCACAGACATGCCAGGCTCTACTCTCACGACGCACTCCCTCACCAGAATACTAACCATGCACACCTGACACTCATCACCTTCCTCATCAGTTGCACTACAAAAGACACTCACAAGGCGTTTCTCAATGTCAAGGAAGGATCCTCGGAAGCCAGAATTTCGAGGATGCTACGTCATCGACATCCGTCAAAGGACTGTTCCAATGTCGAGGATCCTCGGAATTTCAAACAAGGACTGAGTCCTTCGTTCGAAAAATATCCCATACACAGGAAAGGATGCATATGTGTATCCTTCGCGCTCTTCGCGCTCTCAAATCACCCACAATCCTATGCGTGCAGCTTTGCAATCTTGTTCAAAAATGTTTTAAAAAAATGTTGGACGTTAGCGGGCAATATGCTTTCAAATGTAAGTATATTTACGTTACCAAACATTTGTTATAACAGTAGTAAATATGTCAGATAAATAAAGTTTAACGTTTAAATGCCAGTACAAATTACTACCGTATTGATATTATAAATTATACAAATACAAATTACGTTATTGATGGCTAACTGAACCGGACCGTTGTTAGCTTGTTTGCCATCACCGGCATCCTTTATAAATAACTAGTTAAGTTGTCTAAAGTAATTTAACGTTAATATTATACCATTTATACCATTCACAGCGTTATTCATAGCTTTCTCGTATTTTTTAACAGGGACCAAGGAACAAACGGAGGCGTTCATACGTCTCCGTGTAGAAAACATAGACTGTAAAGGTAGAAAACAAGCAGCTGTTTACCACTTGGGTAAAGTTGGTTTTATATTCGCACATTCGGCCATCCGTATTCAATAGCCTTGTTAATCACACTACATTGGACATTCAGTGGACATTCACAAGTAAATATGCCATTAAAACAATACTTGCCTATTTTTATCGACTGTGAAAAATGTTGTAAGTTGACAATCGTTGGTTGTCAATATCATGTCGCTGCTTAAAATTCGCAAACATTAATTTATTGCACATTTATTGGAAAGTCTGAATTTATCAGAAGTCCGAATGTGCGAATATAAAACCAACTTTACCGAAGTCTGTTTACCGGGGGGGTAATGACGCAATGACGTGCACTTGCTAGTCTGTTCCATTTACGTGTTCTCTGAATGCTAAAGAGGAGCCTCTCCTAGACTCTGAAGGAAGTGACTTGGAAGGACCAGTCCTGCCAAGGAAGTATCCTTGACATTGAGAAACGCCTACAGGCATTTTGTCATTGTCCGGTATCGTTAACGCATACCTACCTGCTATGCTTACCTCACGGAATCCTCTAACGACTTCTTACCTGTCTCCAGCGTTCTCCAAGATCCCTAGTGTTCTCCATGTCTGCCTTGAGTGTCTCTGTGTCTCGTCTGCTCCACATCTGCCTGCCATCCATGATCCCTGGGAAAACAAGACAAGTATCAGTCACAAGAATATCATCTGCCACGAACTTTACCTGCATTCACTTACCTGCACTCTGCTGTCAATATCTGGTTGTTCAATAAAACATCATTAACGTTATACCTGTGTCTCAGTCCCCTACTGTATGTAACAGAAGACCAAACCAACACCGTCTGAACAGCCACGATGAGCACTCCGGATCTGTTTTCAAGACCTTGTGGATGCACTTCGCCACACTCTCACCAGCCCTTCCACACCAACACCACCAGCGACCACTTCCGCACTCCCCGCTGCATCTCCTTTACCGCCTGTGATCGCCAGTCCCATGGCCAAACCGGCGCCCTTCTCTGGCTTGGCGGAGGAGTGCAACAGGTTTCTCTTACAGTGCTCGCTGGTCCTGGAGATGCAACCACACTTATATTCCAATGACGGAAAAGCGCTTCGCTGGGCTGAACCACTCTGGTCACAAGATAATCCTGTTGTGCAGTCCTTTTCAAGCTTCACTGCCCATTTCAAGGAAGCTTTTGGAAAACCAGCCTGGGATTCATCCTTAGGTGAGAGATTATGTGAACTCAAACAAGGTTTAATGTCTGTGTCTGATTATACTGTCCAGTTCAGAACCCTAGCTGCAGCAAATGGTTGGAACGAACAAGCCCTCATTATCACTTATCGTCAAGGATTGGATCCCCCTGTGAGGTTGCATCTCGCTGCATACGATGATACCATCGGGCTCGAGAAGTTTATCCAACTTTCCATCAGATTCACCACTCGTATGCAGCTGTGTCTTGAAGAGAACCAGGACCAGTGGTTGTTTCCATCCATCCTCCGTCACCCAGAACCAGCCAACGAACCCATGCAAATCAAAAAGTCACGTCTTTCGTCTGCTGAGCGACAGAGGAGGCTGACCCAGAATTTATGTTTGTATTGTGGCCGCCCTGGGAATTACATCTCTGAATGCCCCACTCGTAGTAGTAGAAAGCCCACTCGAGAATCCCTCTACGGACATTCCTGCATGTTACTCCCACTTCAGTGATGTCTTCTGTCCGAAGAAGGCCTCCAAGCTGCCTCCCCATCGGCCATGGGACTGTGCCATTGATCTCATCCCCGGTAAGCCAGTGCCCAGAGGAAAGATATACTCACTTTCCATCCCTGGAGGAATACATCAACAAGGCTCTGTCGCAAGGCTACATACACCTGTCTACTTCCCCTGCGGCTTCCAGCTTTTTTTTGTTGCTAAGAAGGACGGAGACTTGTGGCCCTGCATAGACTACAAAGGTCTGAACAAAATTACAGTAAAGTTCCAGTACCCACTTCCTCTCGTCCCGTCTGCGCTGGAACATCTACGCGACGCCACTGTGTTCACCAAGTTGGACCCTTTGCAGCGCATACAACCTTATCCGGATATGTGAGGGGGATGAATGGAAGACTGCTTTTGTGACCCCTACTGGCCACTATGAGTATTGTGTCATGCCGTATGGACTCATCAATGCCCCATCTGTATTCCAGAACATTATGCACAAGGTGCTCTGGGAGTTTCTCCACAAGTTTGTATTAGTCTACATCGATGACATCTTGATCTACTCCCGGAGCCAGGCCGAACATCGCCGTCATGTTGCGGAGGTCCTCCAGTGCCTGAGGGACTACAATCTGTTCCTGAAAGCCGAAAAATGTACATTGCATCAGCCCTCAGTGCAGTTTTTGGGGTATAACATCGATCACAGTAAGGTCACCGCCATCAAGGACTCGCCCACTCCCACCACTGTAAAAGAGCTACAAAGGTTCCTGGGCTTCGCAAACTTTTACAGAAGATTCATTCAAGGATACAGCATCATCACCACTCCACCAACCTGCTGCGCAGTAAGCCTAAAGGTGATGATACACGGGGCAACTTTTTGAGCAATGTTGCTGGGCAATGTTGCCGTCAACAGGCAACCTGATGAGACACAGGGCAACTAATTAGGGCAACAGACAGTTGGCAGCAACTAATCAGAGAGGAGCAAATCTATTGCCAACTCAATAAATACTTTATTATAAACACTTGTTAGGCACTTTATTTCAACTTTTCAAATATTTTCTTCATTTTTATTAAAAATAAATGCCTTTCCGATCTGATTTGTGACAGGAAAAGGGAGAAGAGCGAGTTCGGCAAAAGGCGAATTCGAACCCGCGTCGATCGCATCAAAAGCTATTCCAATGTAAAACGCCCTACAGCCTACGCTACTACAGACGTTAAAAAATTCCGTCTTTTTGGTATTTAACTGAAATCCTTCAATAGCTTCATTACAGCATACGCACATTACTTTCGGACAGTTGTTGGTATTTTAAGCAATATGTGAGGTAAATTCCCTGTTTTGGGTTGACGCATGACAACTTACTAGCGTAAAAAGATAAAAGTTCACACTCCTTTTCTCCGCTCCACTGCCGCTGAGAGGCCGCCATCTTGTTTGAATTTTTTCTGAAATCTCCGAACCGGTCACGTGATCGGCTGCTAACATTCTGATTGGAGGATCTCAAAAAATTGCCCACGACCGATCTAACGTATCCAGATATATATTTGTTGCTCATTCTCAGTGGAAAAAGTGCCCAAGCAACGTTGCTCGGCAACAATGCCCATTGTTGCCGAGCAACATTGCTCAAAAAGTTGCCCCGTGTATCATCACCTTAAGTCTCTGTCCTGGACTCCAGCCACAACACAAGTGTTTGAAGAGCTCAAATAAGCATTCACCACCGCTCCCCTCCTGGTTCACCCTGATCCAGACCTCCCTTTCGTCATTGAGGTAGACGCCTCGACCACAGAAGTGGGAGCGGTATTATCAAAACAGCAGGGGAAACCAAGTAGACTCCACCCATGTGCCTTCTTCTCCCGCAAACTCAACCCTGCGGAGGTCAACTATGACATCGGCAACCGGGAGCTTCTCGCCATCAAGCTTGCCCTGGAAGAGTGGAGGCATTGGCTCGAGGGATCAAAACATCCGTTTGTGGTCCTTTACAGACCATAAGAACTTGGAGTACCTACGAGATGCTAAGAGATTGAATCCTAGTCAAGCTAGATGGGCTTTCTTCTTCACCAGATTTAACTTTATCATTTCCTACCGTCCTGGGTCAAAGAATGTAAAAGCTGATGCTCTGTCTCGAATTAATAGCCCTGAAGAAAACACAGATGACCCAGAGCCCATTATTCCTGAGAAACTAATTGTCAGCCCCATCACTTGGTATGGAGAAACTCTCCCTGAGTCCAATGCCTCCACCAACACCCTGCCGGGTTGCCCCCAAGGTTTGCAATACATCCCACGGACACGGCGCACCCCCCTCATCCACTCCTCGCACACATAGCTAGGCACTGGCCACCCAGGGGTCAATGAAACCCCCTCGTTGCTTAAACAATGCCCAACTGGTGGCCCAACATGGCTTCAGACGTCAGGAAGTACCTGAAAGGGTGCAGGGAATGTGCCATCTCGAAGAGCCCTCGTCATCTTCCCTCCAGGAAACTCCAACCTCTGCCCGTTCCAACTCGCCCGTGGTCACATCTAGTAGTGGACTTTATTACAGACCTTCCTGTTTTCAATGGATGTACCTGTATCATGGTAGTGGTGTCCTGTTGGTTAATTCCGCTACGAGGACTTCCAACAGCAATGGATACAGCAGAATTAATGTTCAACTATGTTTTCAGATACTATGGACTACCCAAAGATATTATATCTGATCAAGGATCTCAGTTCACCTCCCGTGTCTGGAAATCCTTTTTTAAACTCCTAGGTGTGACCATAAGTCTCTCTTCTGGCTACCATCCCCAGACGAATGGGCAGACGAAGCGGAAGATATAGGAGATCAGCCGTTTCCTGCGTACCTTCTGTCACGGCCACCAGGACTCCTGGAACCAGTTTCTGGGTTGGGCCGAGTACGCCCAGAACTCCCTCTATCAGCCCACCACTGGTCTTACTCCCTTTCAGTGTGTACTCGGCTATCAACCCCCACTGTTCCCCTGGGATGGGGAACCATCAGACCTCCCTGCAGTGGATTACTGGTTCCGGGAGAGCAGAGGGTCTGGGACTCAGCCCATCTACAACTCCAGCGAGCCCTCCGGAGACGCAGGATGAAAGCGGACCTTCGGCATTCTCAAGCACCCTCTTACCAACCGGGACAGAAGGTCTGTCAACACGGGACATCAGGATGCGTCTGCCCTGCAGGAAGCTGAGTCCCAGATTCATTGGCCCCTTCACCATCACCTGTCAAATCAACCCCGTCACCTACCAACTGCAGCTTCCCCCGAGTACAGAATTCACCCCACATTCCATGCGTCGTTGCTCAAACCTCACCATCCCTCTGTCATTCCTTTCACAGAGACTGGCGAAGCCAAAGCCCTTTCCTCTTACTGTGGATGGCGGAGCGGCGTATCTGGTGAAAG
Source organism: Chanodichthys erythropterus (assembly GCF_024489055.1). Taxonomy (NCBI): domain Eukaryota; kingdom Metazoa; phylum Chordata; class Actinopteri; order Cypriniformes; family Xenocyprididae; genus Chanodichthys; species Chanodichthys erythropterus. Next base: position 35,293,980 of record NC_090224.1, on the reverse strand, counting down.
ACATCTTGGACTCCCGGCACCGTGGTGGTCACCTAGAGTATCTGGTGGACTGGGAAGGATACGGTCCCGAAGAGTGGTCATGGGTCCCCAGGAATGATATTCTCGATCCAAGCCTTCTTGATGACTTCCATGCCAGACATCCCAACAGACCAGCTCCACATGGCAGAGGCCGACCACCACGACGTCGGGGTCCACAGTCCACAGTCCTCAGGAGCAGACCGTGGAGGGGCTCTACTCTCAACTAATCACGACGCACTCCCTCACCAGAATACTAACCATGCACACCTGACACTCATCACCTTCCTCATCAGTTGCACTAAAAAAGACACTCACAAGCATTCTGTCACTGTCCGGTCTCATTAACGCATACCTACCTGCTATGCTTGCCTCACTGTTCTCCAAGATCCCTAGTGTTCTCCTCGTCTGCTGTGAGTGTCTCTGTGTCTTGTCTGCTCCACGTCTGCCTGCCATCCACGATCCCTGGGAAAACAAGACAAGTATCAGTCACAAGAATATCATTTGCCACGAACTTTACCTGCATTCACTTACCTGCACTCTGCTGTCAATATCTGGTTGTTCAATAAAACATCATTAACGTTATACCTGTGTCTCAGTCCCCTTCTGTACGTAACACTGTAATTACGAGCTCTACAAGTGAACGCTTTTTACGAGCCAGAATCTCGTAGTTACAGGAATTACGATATGGCGTGAATGCACATATACTCCAGTCTTCAGTGTCACATGATCCTTCAGAAATCATTCTAATATGCTGATTTGCTGCTGAAGAAATATTTATTATTATTATGAATGTTGAAAACAGTTGTGCTGCTTAATATTTTGGGGGGGAACTGAGACTTTTTGACAGGATTCTTTGAAAAAAAATACAGTTAAAAAACAGCATTTATTTAAAATATTGCTAAAGTATTAATTTCTCTAAAAAAAAAACTTACTGACTCCAAGGTTTTGAACTGCTGTGATTTTGACCACTTTCTATGGGTATATTAAAAAGCCATAGGGGAAGAAGAGTGTTGTAACGGGGTCAGTTTGACAAGTCAGAAAAGAGCTGTGGTGATGTCATCAATATCATACACTTGCATCACCATCTAAAATGATTCGTTCACTTCAGAATTAAAATGTGCTGATAAGTTTTTTGTGGAAAACATGCCAGGATTTTTCTCCATATAGTGGACTTCACTGGGGTCCAACGGGTTGAAGGTCCAAATGTCAGTTTCAGTGCAGCTTCAAAGAGCTCTACACAATCCCAGATGAGGAATAGGAGTCTCATTTAGTGAAACAATTAGTAATTTTCTAAAAAAAAAAAAAAAAAACTTTTTAATCACAAATGCTCTTCTTGCACTGCTTTGCGATGCGCCACACATTACGTAATCACGGACGATTTTTAAGTAGGAGGAATAAATGAGATGGAGTATTTCGACATTGCAATCGTTGTATTGTAGATAGTTATTTGACTTACATAACCTAAAGTAGCCGTTTCTTTAGTTTAATTTGATGCTTACCATTCATGCTAAGTTCAAACCCACATACTAAAACAGTTAGCTATGTTATGGCTGTTTGGGGGTGGAGATAGTTGTAACAGTTCATTATGTTACCAATCCCTTTTGATGATTCCAATAAATCCAGTTATCAATCACATCCTCTGTTAATGAAAAGTCACATGAGTTTTTTTGTTGGCCATTCAGAGATTTTTGTTTCCATCATCGTTTATGCTCATGCTTAATCGAATACAAACATTAACCACCTAAATTGAGCGCACACGTATTTTTGTGCACATTTTTGTGCATAATGTTTAAATTGTTCACTTTATTGAAGAACAAAGAATAATCAGTTTTAAATAAAGTTTTTGCATAAATTAGAATGTTACATCTGTCCCCAGCTAGTCTTACAACAATTTTTGAAATAATGCCAAAGAGTCGACAATTTACTCATCCATAAAAATACTTCCCTTAAGCTCTGACTTCTGTATAAAGAATGACATTTCTTCAGTTTTACTGCAGCTGCATCCTCATGAAACATTCCATTTAGGTGACAATGACCTCTTCTGCCACATAGTTCACTGATTATTCCTGATCACCTGCTTCAGTAAAATCTTACAACTAAACGTCTTATAGTTAATACTTTAATTTAATTACTATACTGGTGAGTCATGCTTTTTGTTGGTGGCAGTAAAGTGGATGATGATCTGCCAAAAGCCCATTACATTGCGACCTGCTGTGCCAAACTCATCGTATTGTGAAATGAATGGTGGAGTCTGTTTTGCTGCTATTTTGGTTTCTTTCATGTTGCCAAGTTTGAGCTTGTTAATCCTTGCAACTGAGTTTCATTGTTTGAGAGTGTGATTGATGATGCAGATTGCAGATTCTAACAAGGAGACACCAACGAAAGGCTTCATTGTATTTTTGAGGGCAAACTGGAACATGTGGCACATTTCACAAAATGGAAACTCTTGAAAAATTAAAAGAAGTAAATGAAAATCCTTTTTTAGCAAATGGTCTGTGAAAGGAGGTGCTTCACTTTGAACAAAGTTGGATATTAGTTTATATAAGTTGCTTTATTTTTATCTTCATTTATAGTGGGTTTTTTTCAACCCTGTTACCAAAATCCTTTGTCCAAAACCTTGATTTGTGATTTTTTTTTTCTTCAAAACAAAGTTATAGCAATAAACAAAAAATAACTATTAAATAAAAATGAAATAAAAAGCAATTATAAATCAAAAAAAAAAAAAAATCAAAAAAAAAAATTATATTATATATATATATATATATATATATATATATATATATATATATATATATATATATATATATATATGCTAGAATGAGTAACAGGGTTGCAAATTAAGGGTACATTTACACAACAAAAATGTACTAAAAAGGAAAAGTTCCTTTTGCGTACAGACGGCAACATTGTCAAAACGATCCCTGTTCACACGGATCCGAAAAAAGACTAAAAAACACTGTATTATTCATGCCAGGCCAGTAGATGGCAATGTCACTTTTTAAAGAAACTACGCGCTTATAGACTGAACATGCAATACACATGCGCATGCTGACACTGTTTTACAAATTTGCACTTTTGTACTTTACACAGAGATGACAACAGTATCATTTTCAAAAACTTGCACTTTGAAATCTGTTTTCAAATGTCGGTGTTTTTTAGGACCCCAAAACACTGCTGTTGTGTAAATGAACGGCCAAAACACATAAAGTTTTCAGTTTTTATGTCATGAATGCCCCTTAGTCTAAAATAAAGCTGTTTCTCAGAAAAGACTAGCAATTATATGTTGTTTTTTGTTATTGACAAATGTTACATTTTCTGTAAATTGAACAAAAACATTTTATGTTAAAGGATTAGTTCACTTCAGAATTCAAATTTTCTGATAATTTACTCACCCCCATGTCATCCAGTATGTTTGTCTTTCGTTCTTCAGTCAGAAAGAAATTCCAGGATTTTTCTCCATATAGTGGACTTCACTGGGGTTCAACGGGTTGAAGATCTAAATGTCAGTTTCAGTGCAGCTTCAAAGGGCTCTACACGATCCCAGACGAGGAATAAGAGTCTTATCTAGCAAAGCGATCTGTCATTTTCAAAAAAAAAAAAAAAAAAAAAATTATATATTTTTTTTAACCACAAATGCTCCTCTTGCACTGCTCTGCGATGTGCCACGCATTACGTAATCACGTTGGAAAAGTCACATAAACGGACATACAGATCGCGTCACATAGGCAGAAGTACCGATCCAGTGTTTACAAACATGCAAAGACTAGCAGCCTTTCCAAAAAAAAAACGAAAAGTAAAACAATGGTATCGGACGGTTTTGAAGTTGGAGAAAATGAGATGGAGTTTTTCGCCCTACCGTGATACTCATGCTTATGTCACGTGTGACCTTTCCAACGTGATTACGTAATGCATGGCACATCACAGAGCAGTGCAAGATGAGCATTTGTGGTTAAAAAGTATATTTTTATTATTATTTATTTTTTTTAAAAATGACCAATCGTTTCTCTAGATAAGACTCTTATTCCTCGTCTGGGATCATGTAAAGCTCTTTGAAGCTGCACCAAAACTGAAATTTGGACCTTCAACCCGTTGAACCCCAGTGAAGTCCACTATATGGAGAAAAATCCTGAAGTGTTTTCTACAAAAACCTTAATTTCTTTTCAACTGAAGAAAGACATAATCATCTTGGATGACATGGGGGTGAGTAAATTATCAGAACATTTTACTTCTGAAGTGAACAGATCCTTTAAGTAAAAAGTCTATCAACATATCAAATAGCAACATATGAAACCAATGTATTTTGCATATTATGTGTTCAGCATTCAACAGCCATTAATCTGAACACTGATTAACACGATCGGTGCTATGACAGCTTTTATGATTTATTTGTGTGTTTTATGATCTTAAATGAGAGCACTCAAGAGTAAAATCAAACTATGACACAATCAGTGCAAATCCAGTCTTTGGCAGCTTTGGGTCCACTTGGATTCTCTTATCAGATATACTGAATCGCCTGTACTGTACACCTGAAAGCTTTGTGTGTTTTGTCACGATTGTTCAGTTGGCTAACTTGAAGTGGAAATTGATCATTAGCCCCACGCTGATCTGAGGCCGTCTTACCCAATCAAGTAGTTGCGTAGTTGTGATCTAAACAGCGGCTGGGTTTGAAGTGTGCAAGCTGATGGCCTGTTAGCGCTGTTGTTTATCTTGGTATGTCAGCCATAAAAAAGTCATGAGTCATTTCCTCCCCTCAGGTAATAAACACTCCTACGCCTTACTCATCAGCATATACACAGTCTACACACACACATCTTCGTTTAGCAGGAACCATTTACAGTTTCCAGTAAAAGGGGACTGACGGTTAAAAAGGGGGAAAAGACAAGTTCTGGCAAGTTGTTTGATGGGAGGAAAAATGGGAGTGTGAGAGAGCATCTTCATATGAAAGTCATTGTGAGCGCTGATGTGCTGGAGGGCAGAGATTATCATTTGAGAGATGAGGAAAGGAATGGGTTTGGTTAAGTGCTAGAAAGGCAAGCCCAGGCCTGATCTGACACTGCTGCAGTATGTGAGCTACACGACAGGTACAGGGATAAAGACCGGAGATTTTCCATAAGCAAAGCTCGTTAACTCACAACAGGTTCGATAGGCAGGGCTGATTATTCCATTGCGTTCATTCCTGCATAGTGGCAGCAGGGATGGTTCACATACACACACACACACACACACACACACACACACACACACACATACACACACACACACACACACACACACAAAAGATATTCTGTCATCATTTTTTCACCCTCTTGCTTTGACTTTCTTTCTTCTGTTGAACACTCACAGAAACTCAGAGAATTTGCCTGCTCTTCCATAGAATGAAAATTGATGGGGACAGGTGCTGTCGAGTTGGCGTCATGCACCAATTTATTATAAGCTCTGTTCACACCTGCTAATAAGATGTGTTTTGGTCGGTTACAGGTGTAAATGGGAACTTAAACGTTTTGAGCTTGTCCACTTTCGATCACTTCCAGACCAGAGGTAGCCGTAAACACTCATGTGGTCGAATGCACTCGAACAGCCACAAAGGACCACCTATTCTCCACTTACTGACCTAATGCGTAAACGTTATGGGATTTAAACTTTGTGCTTGGTATGTTTTTCATCCTCAAACCAAACTTGGGTATTCAGCAACAATGTTCCCTCATCATTCCTGATTTCTAACATACATGGCTATCAGATCAGAAATGAAAGCTGCTGCTCTCTGTGTGTTTCCATCATCTCCATGCACCTCATATGTGATTTTTTTTTTTTTTGTCCATTTCATGAGTTTACACTTACAAATAATCAGATAAAGTAGTATGCGTGTTTGGTGTGATGTCTGAGGAGATGGCTCCGAGCTCAGTATTTTGGCCCAAACCAAGAATATTTCCCCCGTATTTCTGGTTAGGAAAGTAACCAGGCGAGTGTGAGGAGATGCTGAAAACTGTCGAGAAACATAAGTGAGTCAACTGTTTGTGTGTGTATATATATATATATATATATATATATATATATATATATATATATATATATGTATATAAATATCTATATATATATATAGGTCTCCACTCATGCTGATTGGGTAGCCGTGTTGATTGTGTAGCCGTGTTGATTGCTGACTGCTGGTTGGAAAGATGTGATGATTAGATAGATCATTTGTACGTGTTTCTCCCGAACTTTGTTAATAAAACATCATTAGATCAAAAGATTTGAAAAAAACCCATACATTTACCCAGATATAAAATGCCAGGTGTAAATAGGTATGTGTCTGTCTAGTCCGATTGTGATCTGATCTTTATAACAGGTGTAAACAGAGCCTTAGTGAGAAAAGACATGACCAAAAATAGAACACTTTTTTATATTATAATTATTTATTCAAGCGTAAAATGCTTTAGTCTACTTCCCTTTCAAAGTAGAAACTCAACACATCTTGGATTGATGCTATGGGGGAACGCCATCAGCGTGACCGGTGTCTGAAGCACGTGTGCCAAACACACCAATTTTTATTGACAGTCAATGATGTCACTAGCTGAGTGCCCACGCATATAAGAGGGTTCCTGTAATGCACGTCATCAGCGCTTTCGTCTTCAAGAGTGGCTTGTTTGTATGTGCGCAAGACAAACACTCCGGTGGAGTGCGTTTGACTCCCTGAGGAAGCTAGATGTGCTCATCATGATGAATTTACGGTAAGGAACTTTGTTCTTCGATGATTTTCTCCCGAGGGATGGTAGTCTAGCCTTTGCATGAGCACGTTCACCTCTTGAGGGAGTTGGAGGCACTCATAGTGATGCAATCCTGATAGCAGTCATTGCGTCTCGTTGCCACGCCTTATACACACCGACGCATCGCTAGTGATGTCATGGACTGACGTAGGCCAATAAAATTGACATGTTTGACACACATGCTTCAGACACCGGTCATGCTGATGCCATTGCCCCATAGTGCCAATCCAAGACACAGTGACTACATTTACATTTGCACAAATAATTTACATGACACGAGCAGAACTCTTCACTCCAGTTTACATGCAATTTTCATTACTCTAATTATTTGCTAATAAGTATGGTTATAACACACTCAGATAGGCATACAGTATGCATGTTTCCAGCTTAATTTACTCGCATCAAATTCAAAATAAATTTTTATGGGCGTACTGGATATTATTTGGCGCCGTGATGAACAGCGCAATGCGGGGTTTGTCTACGCTGCCATCTTGTTCTTCGCGCCATCTGGATGAAGATATGGAGCAGAGACTGTGCAGTGAGTTGTGTTGACTGAGTTTAGTGATTTAGTGAAGAGAAATCTTCAGAATAATGTCACAGAGTTCATTCATGAAGTTGTGTGAACAACACACGGCATCCGTGTACGTTTGAGCACAAGGTGTTTACGTGCCTGTTTATTGTGATTAAAATTGGCGTACAACACCTAGTTTAATGCAATTATGGTTATTACGAATAAGAGTTTAATCGCATTAGTTTGATCAAAGTATTGTGTTTATATGAGGTAAAGTTTAATCGCAATATTGCTAAAATCCTATTATGAGTATGAGTGTGCATGTAAACACACTCAGTGTCTCGTTCCCCTTCTCAGGGAATCATGGTTACAGTCGTAGACCTGAGACGTTTTTAAAAGTGGATCAAATTGGGTTCAGTAAAATGTTTATCCAGCATGGATGCATTAAATCAAATGACCGTAAAGACATTTATAAATGTTATAATTTTTTTTTTTTTAAATTTCAAATAAATGCTGTTTTTACTTTTTTCATCTGAGAAGCCTGAAAAAAATGTATAACACTTTCCACAAAAATATTAAGCAGCACAACGTTTTCAACATTGTTAGTAGGAAATGTTTCTTGAGCATCAAATCAGTATATTAGAATGATTTTTGAAGGATCATGTGACACACATCCAGTGACCATCATACATTTTTTGTTGTATGAAAAAGAGCCTCTTTTCCATTGAATAAAATTGTTCAGCGTGACACAAGGCATAATGACAGAATTTTTAGTTTAAAGCAAACCCCTTCTCAGGGGTCACATATTTCTCAGTCTAAGCATGACAAAAACACCATAAGAGCAGCTAACACAAAATGTGTGCTGTATTCCAAGTTATCTGATAGAAGTGAAGAACAGACCAAAAAGTAATTTCTAACTGGAATTCTTCCTCTCAGCTGTAACTTTCAAATCGTATTCAAGTTGATTCAAATAAAGCATGTCAAGATTATTGCAACTTTTTTGTTCCACAAACTCTCTCAGTGGGGTTCTATTTAGAACCTTAGTGTTCTTGACTCAATTTTAAAAAACCTTTTATTATGCCAAGAAGGAGAAATGTCTTAAATGAGTGCACAATACTTTTGTGTTTAACGGTTATTTCAGTTTTTTTAGTGATAAAGTATGTTTACAAATAGTTTCATTCATAAAATTGTATTAAAATTAAAAATAAATTAAAACTAAATCCATAAAATGTTCTAAAACCCTTAAAAAGGTTCTATACTGTACAGTACAGGAAGTGTCTGACAGAACCAGGGTTTTTAAGAGTGCAGAAATGTCATGCTGGTTTAAAACAACACGAGGTTGAGTAAATAATTACTTTTTTTGGGGCAAAATTCCTTTAGCATTTATTTTTCCTCTGTTGTTGTGGAGGGTTGTTTTTAATAGGATCATGTCAGGTTGACACTATTGCAAGTTAAGAGCGATCATTTGACCTCAGAAGACCACAATAATCGGTAACTTTGGCAACGAGAGTGGTTTTCTCTGTGTCATGCTGAAAGGTCCATCCATCCTGACACCCTGGCCTGATGTGTTTTTTTACAGTTGTTTCCGGCAGTATGATATGCCACATCCTGTCTATTTGCTGCTTACACATGCCAGCTTGATAAGACTCTTTTGTTTTCCCCCGTTCCCCAAAATGCTTCGGAACGGGTACATCCTGTATATGGGAAATCGCTTTCAGTCTGAAAACTGAGGAAATATGCAGAAAAGAGAAGTGGGACAATAGGCCGGATCTACGGCAGTTCCTAAAGCCTCAGTGTTCTGAATCACTGATGTTTAGTTCACACAAATATACAAGCACCTAGTCTAATGCAAATACCCCGGCAGGAAGGCATGGACTTTTGCAGGAGAGGAAACTGGTAAAATAAAATAAAATAATAATTATTACCAAATTGACTCAACTGCCCAAACTGACTTCCTTGTTTGCCCCAGTTGTTTTTCTCGAGTTATGCAAGATCATAACTCGCCGGTCGTTCACTCTCACAATCAGTCCATAGATTGACGTCTCCTTATTCAAGGTCAAGGCCACGGCCACGACAACACAGATCGTCGCAAACAACACGCAGAAGCCCGACGTCATCTCTCATTGTTATTTTATTCCCGAACAGTGCAAACACAAGTATAAAAGATCTCAATATGAAATTTACATTCACATAGAACCATCTCAATAAATACATTGCAACCCCAAAAATAGCACAAATATTACAAATCATCAATAAAATACTCTTTTTGTTTACTCTACAATATATTTAATACGTACAATAATTTTGACCCGTATCAAATATGAAAATATCTAATCGACATGAAAATCTATTCTATGATTTTACTGTGCACACTTTATGCATTATTAAAGTTAATATATCATTAATGTTCATAACATCAGTAAGTTAGGCCACTGTAGTCAAAATAGATCATATTAAGCCATATCAAATAGAACCATTTAGCTGTTTGGCTACATTTGTTGGATCATAGAATCTGAAATATTCAGTGTTACAATAAGCATTTTGGCATTCATATTCATTGAATGAAAACCGAAAAACTACAGATACGGAATTCGAATGGAAAGCTCCTTACTTTGCGTTAATAAATATGCGGAATTCCGTATGGATGGTGAATGAAGCTAAATGTGGCCAAAAGTATAATCGGAGAGAGAGCATTCCTGAATACATGAAAGAAACATCGAAATAAAAAGGAATAGCCCATTCGCGAGTCAGTATTAAGCCCCACGTCTATATGAGAGTACAGTTGGAAATGCACACAATGTCGCAAAGTTACGCTATAAAAGAACACAGATTGATATGTTGGTAACCATGTGTGTTGGCACATATTCAAAGAAATACACTTTTTCTTACAGACCCTGGATAAAAAGGCAGTCACGTCAAGAGCTCGACAAGGCGCCAATGCTACAAAACTCCCAGAAAGCTTTCCCCACAGCACCACGCATGGAAAAGGTAAGCGGATAAAGATTATGATTAAAATAAAAGATGGTTCGTTTCATCAAGGCCATTATTCTGGGCTCATGCAGTGCTACTAAAGCATGTTTCGCAACATATCTTCGACACTTTTCACCCTTGGTTTGTTTTTGCAGTAGGCATGCATTAGAGACACAAATCAGTCATCAAATAGAGCGACGTGACGGAATTACGGCATGCTGAGAGGGACATGCAGAACGGCATGCTTGAAGCCAAACTTCATTCCCTAGGCATCGTGGGAAATCTATCAAAGATACAGTAATAGCACATAAAGTAAACCAAAAGATATTTCTTAGCTCGTATGAAATGAGGTTCGTGAGGCTTTCGAAACCGAGAGCATGCTCTGAAACAGATGCACTAAAATCCAGATGTTAAACCTAAGACCTACAGAGCACATGACACACCCAGCACTAAACTATCATGCATGTTCAACCGCGCGTCAAAGATCGCTCCGCAAGCACAGTGAGAGATGCTACCGTTGATAGGAGAATCTGAAATCTAAGTGCCACTTTGAAAAACCACCGACAAAATATATGTGGAATAGATGTACTTATATCACGCCAATTTGGTTGCTTTTAGAAGCCTCTTATCAGCTTCGATTGTGCTGGCTTCTCAAGCAGTGAAGCGATTGTATCGATATTTTGTGTCCTTGATGCTTATCAAACACAAGATTATTTCACATTGGCTCTATTGTCATGTTATTACTGGAAAGGATATCCCAGAGGGCAAAGGGCAGCAGCAAATGCATACAGATGTTTTGTCCAAGCACCAAGTGCGTACTCACATCACATACAGGAAAACTGTGCTGATTCAACCCACACAAAGTTAAACATTTACCCACGTCACAGACTCGACCGACTTTCTGTAAATGATTACAAAACAGCATAGCGTTAGAGTTTCTTAGTAAATCACTGCAGTCTCTGATTCACTGCGGTTGTTTAGTATTTCTGCCGATCTGTTTCTCTCTCTCTCTCCCTCGCTCCGCAACTGCAGACGAGTGCCTGTAAATTGAAGAGCTGGGAATAACTTTGCTATCAGGTCTGTAAACCCGTGACGTGTTCTTCATGTAAACAATTTATTCAAAGCACATCTCAATATGAGGAGCCATTTTTTCCCTTTGTCTTTTAAAAAAACGACAACAACAACAACAACAACACGTGTTTCTCCCTTTCGTCACCTGACTCAGTCACGTACAAAATACAGCGCTGTTTTGAATCGGAACGTTTGGTCCTCACCGCTCACGTGTTCGAAGTATTCATCACCGTGGCATCTCTTGACATTTTCAGTTGCAAGATAAAACACACACACACAGACACACACACGCTTGATACATGTCTCCTCGGCTGGTGTGAAGCTGCCTTTGCAGTAGATCGCATGCTCCCGTGTAGGAGACCCTGATATCCTGTTGGTCTGGGGAAGACTCAATAAAACACACGCATACGTGCAGACGTAAAGACATACATGCTTATTATGTAATTGCGTGAAGGGGCAGGGCCTTTCTCCGTTTGGCAAGTTTGAATGTTTCTCTCCTCAGTGCAAAACTGTCCCGTCTCTCCGCGTTCTTCATCCCACTTCCTACCTTGTGTTCGGTTTCCCTCCCTGCCTCTGATTTACTAATGCATCGATTGATCACCGTCGAACCCGTCTACTTGGCGATCACACCTCCATCTCCATGTCGACGGATACGGAGGGCAGGTACAGAATGCTGTTATTTGGGGTGCTAATGTGCCCTACGGTGTGACTTTTCACACCGTAACTGCTGATGGCGGGCGCGGACCCCAGCTTGGTCCGGATGCAGGGGCTCGACCCGCGTTCCAGACTCTTGGATTGCATGTGGAGCGTGTCTTGCGGGGTTCTGCCCTCCAGAAAGTAGGTGAGCATTTCACCTTTGCCCTTCACGCTGACCTGGCCACGACACAGGAAGTGATAATAACCAGAGAGTAGGCGGAAGACATCCTCTGTCACCTGGGAATGTAGAAGCAAAGTAAATTCAGATGTGTTTGGAGTGACATGCTGGTACTTTATGTACTTCTCAGAAATATACTTAAAATTACACTTAAAGGGTTAGTTCACCCAAAAATGAAACATTTTGAAGAGACTCGGTCGCTTTATATGATGAACAGATTGAATTTAGGCTTTTATTCACATTCAGCAACTCACACATCAGTTGTGGTAAACCAATGGAAGCTCAAGCATGTTTGCTTGACATTTGCGAAAACAATGAGGTTCATTCATGTGTGTCGCAGCACGTTTGAGCTTATGTTTATGGTCACTGATCAGTGTTTATTTGTGAATAAAAGCCTAAATTAAATCTGTTCATCATATAAAGCAATCAAGTCTGTTCAGAAAATTTTAAGACTAAACCTCTCAATTAATTTTAAAGCGTCAAAGTGGTAGTTGCGTAGCTGTCTATGGAGGGACAGAAATCTCTCAGATTTTATCAAAAAGATCTTAATTTGTGTTCCGAAAATGAACAAAAGGCTTACGGGTGTGGAACGACATGAGGGTAAGTAATAAATGACAGCATCTTTGGGTGAACTAAGCCTTTAAGTATACTTGACTTATACTGACAGAAAAGTCTAAGTATATTTGGCTTATACTTGTACTCAATCATTTGATTGAGATACACTTAAAAGCATAATTAAGTATTCTAAGTATACTTGGCTTGTGTTTACTCTTTTGATTAAGTATCTTATTAAATACTTTTCCCCCACAGTTTTACATACTGTCTTATAAATTTACATTGCTGAAAAATATTGATTTATAAAGAAAACATTTATGTTCCTAATTCTGAGTATGTGAATTTTTGTGTAGTCCACTGGTAGTGTACATAGGAATTTACTTCAAAGCTACTTAACTCTTTCCCCGCCATTGACGGAATTTTCCGTCAATCCATGTTTTCACTGTTATACAGTAGGGGGCACTATTATGCATCTTCTGAAAGAGTACAGAATCTCTGGATCAAAACACAGGCGAAGAAGAAGCAAAGACAAACGATAGAAGCATTGCTTATGCACATAGAAAATTACGCGGCCATCAAACATTAAACACAATATAAATCAAAACTGTCAAACGTTACCGAATGAAATGTCGAACCCTTGAAGAGGTACAAGCTTTGGGGGTGTTGATGGACTCAATCTACTCCATCTAAGTTTTGATCATCGCTTTGAATCCGATCCGGATGAAGTTTTTGACAAAAATACGATTTTCGTAACTTTTTTGTTCAAATGTTGCTTTTTTATGAAACTTATCGACATTCAAGTGTTGATAAAAAACAAATGCATGAAGCTAGATTTTTTTTTTTTTTTTTTTTTAAAGCAGAAGCTCTGTTCCTTTTTTTTATATATATATATATATATATATATATATATATATATATATATATATATATATATATATATATATATATATATATAAATATTGCATGTTCAGATATTCATTCAACAATACTCTGGGGCCATGAAAGTTGTAGTTGCAGAGTGAAAATGATCAAAAATGCTGGTGCTGTCTGGAAACTTAAAAAAAATAAACACTGGCGGAGGAAGAGTTAAAGTACAGTTAAAGATGTATATCAAGTATAAAAATACCTAAATAGGAACATAGTAGTATATTTAAAGTGCAAAAACAATATATAAAAACTATAAGTATGATGTTAAGTTCACTTAAAGAAAACTTACAAGTATACTTGCAGTATAAAACTACTAAATTTACTGAGAGTATACTTCAAGTGTAGTTTTATAAACTAAACTAAAAACTATCAATATACCTATAAGTTCACATGTTGCATAGTTGCACTACAAAAGAAAAACGTAGTTGTAAACTAGTTGTGTACTCAAAGTTTACTACTGTTATACTTAAAAGTATACTTTTATACACTTAAAAAGTGGGCCAATCTCAAGTAGTATTGAAATAGTACACTTACAAGTAGTGCATTAATATTAGTACACTTACTACATGAAGTATACCTAAAAATATACTTGAACTTCACTTAAGTGTACTTAAAATTATTTTTGTAAGGGTTGTGTAAGTCACAGTGTGTTACCTGTATTTTGCCCTGAACTCCAGTGCTGTCCATTCTGCTGGCGACGTTGACTGTGTTTCCCCAGATGTCATACTGAGGCCTGCGAGCCCCGATCACTCCAGCAACCACTGGACCCACGTTGATACCTGATCAATTAATCAAATCAGTCAGTAATCAGATTTAACTTCCCTTATCTCTCAATTTTCCATGAAAAACAGACTCCTATTTTAACAAGATTTTTTAGTTTTTTTAGGTTTTTTCACATTTATTTGATCAAAAATACGATCAAATTGTGAAATTACTACAATAATAAAAAAATATTTTCTATTTAAACATATTTGAAAAATGCAATTTATTCCTGTGATCAAAACTGAATTTTCAGCATCATCACTTCAGTCTTCAATGTCACATGATCCTTCAGAAATCATTCTGATATGATTTGATGATCAGCGTTGAAAACACTTGTGCTGCTTAATATTTTTGTGGAAACTGTGATGCATTTTTCGTCAGGATTCTGTGATTAATAGAAAGTTTAAAAGAACAGTATTTATTTGAAAGAGAAATATTTATTTTTTATAAATGTCTTTACTGCCACTTTTGATCAATTTAATGTGTCCTTGATTAATTTCTTTCCAAAAAAACATAATGAACCAAAAACTTTTGAGCTGTAATGTTTATAAAAATAGTATAATTTTATCTTATTATTTTTTACTGAAAATATGGCCATGGTAACATCAGCAGAAGATATATTACTACATTACTAGTATATTTCAAGTAGTATAATTACTTCTCATAACTGCAAGTTTATATTTTGCAAATGCGTCTTGTCAAGAGATTTAAAAAATGTAATTACAGATTACTCATTTGGACCAGTTGTGCAGGATTGTGCCCGTTCTCCATTCTTTCTGCCGTTCTCATTAAAAATTATTTGTAGCAAATTCCTGACAAGAATGTTTTGCATTTTTTAATGACGTTTAGTGTAGATTATTCGTTATTGTGCATTAGTGCAATTAAGTGTTTGTTATATGTAATCTGTTCCCTACAAAATATGTTACACTCAGGACATCCTACTGGATGCGGGATGTCCGGCACAATGTGTACACTTACTGACGTATTTCCTTTACTCGTACACAAGTACACACACTAATTTACGCACATTAACTCACACAAACACATGGCTGACACCTCACTCAAACAAGGTCACTCACCAACTCGAAGCACAAAGTCATTGTAGGACTGGTAGTTGATTGCATCCAGAACGTCAAACATCTCAATGGCAAAATCAGCCACTGTGCACAGATGTGCAGAAATGGACTTCTTTACCTGTTCAGGGAGAAGAGAGAGCAAACAGAAACACATTATACTGCCACCTCTATCCCTGTTTTAAGGTGAGGATAATAAACAGAGAGTGTGTTGGGTGATTTTCTAATCAGAATATGGGAATATTTGACCCAAAAAATGAAAGTTCTGTCATCATTTACTCATCTGTGGGACGTTTTCTTCTTTTGTCAACAAAGAAGAAGATATTTAGCAGAATGATCATGCTGCTTTTTGCATTAAGTGACCAGGAGCTGTCAAGATCCAAAATGGATACAAAAGCACTTTAAAAGTAATTAATATTAGAACCTGAATTCTGGGAATAAAATGAATGAAATGAGCCAATATTTTATTCACAATAAAACACATAACAAATGTTTAAAATGAGAAATTTTACAATTTTATGCACAAAATGAGCTCATTTCAAATTTGATGATTGCTACAGGTCTCAAAATAGTTGGGACGGGGGCATGTTTCTTGCCTGATATAGGCTTCCAGCTGCTGTTCGTGGTCATCTTTGACGTATTTTTCTCTATAGGTGAAAGATCTGGACTGCAGGAAGGCCAATTCAGCACCCGGACTCTTCTATGACAAAGCTATGCTGTTGTAATAGCTGCAGTATGTGGTTTTGCATTGTCCTGCTGAAATACACAAAACCTTCCCTAAAATAGACGTCGCCTGGAGGGGAGCATATGTTGCTCTAAAACCTTTATATACCTTTCAGCATTCATAGTGCCTTCCAAAACATGCAAGCTGCCCATACCGTATGCACTTATGCACCCGCATACCATCAGAGATTCTGGCTTTTGAACTTAATGCTGATAACACGCTGGAAAGCCTCCCTCCTCTTTAGCCCGTGATTTCCAACAAGAATGTCAAATTTGGACTCGTCTGACCAAAGAACACTTTTCCACTTTAGTCCATTTTAAATGAGTCTTGGCCCACAGGGCACAACAGCGCTTCTGGACCATGTTCATATATGGCTTCCTTTTTGCATGATAGAGCTTTAGTTGGCATCTGCAGATGGCGCGGCGGATGTGTTTACCGACAGTGGTTTATGGAAGTATTCCTGGGCCCATTTAGTAATGTCGTAATGTAGTAAATCATGCCGACGAGTGATGCAGTGTCTTCTGAGGACCCGAAGACCACGGGCATCTAATAAAGGTCTTCAGCCTTGTCCCTTACGCAGAGATTTCTCCAGTTTCTCTGAAACTTTTGATGATGTTATGCACTGTAGATGATGAGATTTGCAAAGCCTTTGCAATTTGACGTTGAGGAACATTGTTTTTAAAGCATTCCACAATCTTTTTATGCACTCTTTCACAGCTCTGCCCATCTTTACTTCTGAGAGACTATGCCTCTCTAAGACTTCCCTTTTATAGCTAATCATGTTACAGACCTGATATCAATTAACTTAATTAGTTGCTAGATGTTCTCCCAGCTGAATCTTTTCCAAATGTCTTGCTTTTTCAGCCCTTTGTTGCCCCCATGCCAACTTTTTTGAGACCTGTAACAGGCATTACATTTGAAATGAGCTCATTGAAACTTCTCCCTTTAAACATTTGTTATGTTATCTATGTTGTATTATGAATAAAATATTGACTCAAGTGATTTGAAAGTCTTTTAGTTTACAGTTTATTCAAATTTAAAAAATTCGGGTTGTACTTCCTACCAATTTGTTTGAAGTCATATGATAACTTTGTGTTCAAAACAGACTGATATTTAAGTTGCTTCTCTCTCGGAATCTTGAATGCTGTTTTAAAAAGTTTAAATATGAGGAATTGCAAATGGGAATTCAGAGTAACTTGCTTTTAGTTTATGAAAAAGAGAAACTTGGACAATTTGATCATCTTCTTTTGTGCTCTGTGGAGGTTTGTGTTCCATCCTACAGGTTTAGAGTAATATGAGTGTGAATACATGATGACAGAACTTTACTTTTCATTTCATATCATTTTGATCACGTCATATTATGTAACTGCAGTGAAACATTACATCAGCAATCTGAGATTTAAAGGGACAGTTCACCCAAAAAATTCTGTCACAATTTACTCACCCTCATCTCGTTCCAAACCTGTATGACTTTCTTTTTTGGTCCAAACAGTGGAAGTCAATGGACATTAAAACTGTTAGGTTACAAGCATTCTTCAAAATATCTTCTTTTGTGCTCTACAGAAGAAAGGAAGTCATACAGGTTTGAGGGTTAGTAAATGATGACAGAATTTTCATTTTTGGGTGAACTGTCCCTTTAATTAATGTGAGCTGTGTGTTTATGTTAGCTTTAGGGTTTGGAGAAAATATCATTAGTTCTGTATAAAAATAGCTGTCAAAGTCAATTGAAAGCATGTGTGTTCGCATTTAATCTTAGTTTTGCTTTCAAAAGCAATGGCAGGTTTGACTGGTATAGCATGACGAGATATTCACCTTTTAAGTCCAAATGCAAATACGCCCAATCTGAGTTTAGCTCAAACACACACACACAAGTTCTCTCTTGATGCTCTCATTTTTCAAGATCTCACACGCACACTTAAACACACACACAAATACACACGTGTGTACACACACACCGAGGCCCACATGATGTACACAGGCACATACACTGCAAGAAAGCATTTGATTCATTTGAGGGTTTTTTTCATGTAAAATATATATTACATCCTTAAAAAGAAGACCTGTTTTCATAAAATATATCTATTTTAATAAATAATTTTAAAAAGTTTTCTTCTTTGTAAGTGTAAACCTTACCTATTTTGTTAGATTTATGCTTAAAAATAAACAAATAAATAATAGGGTAAGACAAATTCAAACTTTGAGTTTGGGGTCAGTAAGATTTTGAATAAATTAATGTTTTTAGTCAGCAAGGCAAAGCAAATTGATTGAAGGTGACAGTAATTTCCATAATATATAGCATTTCTAATAAATGCTGTTCTTTTAAACTTTCTATTCATTAAAGAATCCTGAAAAAAAAAACTAAAAAAAAAAAAAAATATATATATATATATATGTTAAGACATTCAAACAGAAAACAGTTATTTTAAATTATAGTAATCTTTCACAATATTACAGTTTTACTGTATTTTTAATCAAATAATGCATCCTTGGTGAGCATTAGAGACTTCTTTGTCTAAAAATATTTTTTAAAATCTTACCGACCTTTTGAATGGAAGTTTATATTTCCTAAAAACAAGTTGTTGTTTTTTTCTTTGCCTCAAGACCTGAAGTTCAAGTAATTATATCTTGAAAATAAGGCAAAAATTCTGATTTATGTAATGATTTTTGCGGTGTATGCACACATATACACACACACACACACACACACACACTCAGTGTACCTTGGATCCCGCAGTGGGGACGAGTCCGACCGCAGCCATGTAAGTACTGCCAATAGTTTTGATCTTCTCAATGTCTCTGTAGCATTCCTTATCCATCAACTACAGACAGAGAAAGAGACAGAGAGATGGTGTGACGGAGAAATAAATAAAGCCTAGAGTGGGATTAAGGTAACTCACACACTGAGCCAAAACATACATTTCTCGGACTGGGAAACAAGAAATTCTCACCGCATCAAAGTCAGCAATGATCTCGTTTAGCAGCCGGAGGCATTCCACACCCATGTTGTTTCCATCCAGCTCAATGTAGAAGTCATTGAAGTTGGGGATGGAGGCGAACAGGACGCCCACCTGAGAGTAAGACTGATAATACAGGTCCTGGAACAGTGAAAGAGCAGGAAAGGAAAAAGACAATGAGACCCTCAGGGGACGATACCACTGATCCACTCTGAGCTTTGAATATAACAGCACTTAGAGAAGGTAAGACTACAGTAATTACAACACGCATGGATTGACTGTGGTCAAATCAAATCTTAATGTCGATATTGAAGAGTAGAGTACATTAGATTGACTGTCCATCTAAAATGGGACTTTTCTTGGTCTTCTGAAAGAGAAGTGGTTAATTTACTATGTAGACATGTACACACTGCAAGGTTTTGGGAGTGACAACCACATTTAAATGCAGAAGTGACTCCCTTTATTTATCATTGTGAATGTATGGAGTACAGGAGTCACTCCCAAAGTTATGATTTGGTCATAACCATAGCAACAATTTGCTGTCTTGTGGATGTAAACAAGAAATATGGTGCCAAAAGATTAGGATAACTGTGTATTTTGTTTACCAAACTAATAGTAGCATGTACATTCACTTTGAATCTTTGATTCCAGTCGGAATAAAGCAATCATGATTCGGCACGCTGATTCATAATGCTCCGAAGCTTCCTGAAGCAGTGTTTTGAAATCGGCCATCACTATAAAAGTCGTTATTTTATTTTTAAAATTTTTTTGGCATACCAAAAATATTCTCGTCGCTTTATAATATTAATATTGAACCACTGTACTCACATGAACTGATTTAAATATGTTTTTAGTACATTAATGGATCTTGAGAGAGGAAATGTCATTGCTGGCTATGTAGGCCTCACTGAGCCATCGGATTTCAACAAAAATATCTTAATTTGCATTCTGAAAACTTTCAGCATCATTACTTGAGACGTCAGTGTTTCTTGATCCTTCTGCTGAAGAAACATTTCTCTTTATTATCAATGCTGAAAACAGTCGTGCTGCTTAAGGGGACAGTTCACCCAAAAATGAAAATTCTGTCATTAAAGGTGCAGTAAGCAATTTCTGAGAAACACTGTTGAAAGTGGATCGGGCCGATCACCAAAAAAAACAGTTGTAGCTAATCAGCAGTAAGGGGCGTGTCCACTCATTAGGGGGGAGGTGCCTGTGTATGTTTGTGAATTTGTGAGCTATCAAGATGGAGTTTTGGTTTTGGATTGTTTTGGTGATTTCTAAAAACCAACAGCGTTTCTCAGAAATTGCGTACTTCACCTTTAATTAATCACCCTCATGTCGTTCCAAACCTGCAACTTCTGAACACAAACAAATATCTTTTTGATGAAATCTGAGAGCTTTCTGTCCCTCCATTAACAGCTATGTAACTGACACTTTGAAGCTTCAAAAAGTTCATAAAGAGAACGTAAAACAAATCCATATGGATTGAGTGGTTTTCTGAAGAGACATGATCGCTTTGTATGATGAACAGACGGAATTTTGGACTAAACCACTCAATTCATATGGATTACTTTTACAATCTCTTTATGAACTTTTTGAATCATCAAAGTGTCAGTTGCATAGCTGTCAATGGAGCGACAGAAAGCTCTCAGATTTCATCAAAAAGATCTTCGTGTTGTGAAGATGAACGAAAGTCTTACGTGTTTGGAATGACGTGAGGGTGAGTAATTAATGACAGAATTTTCCATTTTTGGGTGAACTAACCCTTTAATACCATGACGCATTTTTTTCAGGATTCTTTGATGAATAAAAGCTCAAAAGAACAGCATTTATTTGAAAAAAAAGTCTTTTGTAAAATTATAAACAACTTTACTATTACTTTTGATCAATTTAAAGCATCTTTGCTGAATAAAAGTATTAATTAAAAACGTACTGACCCCAAACATTTGAATGGATAAAATATAAACGTTTTAAGAAAAACAGTGTTTTCATCATAACAGTCGAAGAAAAACGTTAAAAAAATCATGCAAAACTAATTTAGAGTGTTTTCGAAGTAAGAAAACAAGTGGACCTCTGCAACAGTTGTAAACTACAAATGTACACTTTTTCCAAGCCTTCGTTGTAGTAAAAGAAGATAAAATTGAGGTTAAATGAAATGTAAATAAAAGGAAATGGAAAAGAATCCAAGGAAATAATTCCAGTGATGGTTACATCTTGTGTGTACTTTTGTGTTTACTGTCCGAGATTTTCACTTCTCTGTGCCACTGTTTACAATACAATTCCACGCTCAGCAGAGGATGCTTGCTTCAGAGCAACCGTAACAGATTTCAGGATGTCTGATTGCATCAATTCCTTGGAAATGATCTTGGACAGGAAAAGAGGCGAGTGGCATGTGTTAAGCATGCAGCAAACATAAAAAGCATAACAAACGGCATAACGGGAGTGTCATCACACATTCATTGTGTTCATAAGACCTCACAGCGAAGCCTGGCAGTGAGATCACAAAGCATTTACACTACACACATTCATAATGTTATCTCATTTACATCATCAAAACACAAGCTATCCTCAAAACATCTGCGCTGACCTCTCACCTAATTAGCAGCTGGATCGCAACAACATTGCCATGAAGTGGTGACTTCGGGAATTACAATAACTGAGATGTACATTATTAGACAGCATGAATTCAAAATGGATCTAGTTTAGCCTACATAAATGTAAATGGTCTTGTTGTGCTTATCGGTGCACATCATTCTGAAGAAAAAAAATGTGTTTTTCTGCCTATGAAACGGTCCTAGAGAGCCGCTGTCCTGCTGAGTTTAGCTCCAACCTTAATCAAACACACCTGAACAAGCTAATCAAGCTCTTCAGGATTACTAAGGCTATAGGCAGCTGAAGGTTTTTTTTCAGGGTTGGAGCTAAACTCTGCAGGACAGCGGCTCTCTAGGACCGAACATGCCTACCCCTGGACTAACTTAAAGGGTTAGTTCACCCAAAAATTAATTCATGTCATACCAAACCTACATGGCTTTCTTCCTTCTGTGAAACAAAAGATATTTTAAGATTTTTTTTTTTTTTTTCAACAGCCTCAAATGTTTGGTTCGCAACATTCTTCATGTCATTCAAGAATGTCATTCATGCTTGGAACGACATAAGATGTGAGTAAAGACCAATAATATCGAGCCAGTTGACCAAATATTATTGAATCAGACCATAATGGATAAATCAAGGCCCACTTCCCACTTCACTCCAACTGAATATGCTGGTTTTCTTATAAATATGTCACACTATAGGGTGACCATATGTGCCACGTCCTGTCCAGGATTTCTAAATTGCCTAAAATGGCTTGAGCCCTTGCCTCTTTAATCATGAAAGTGGTCATATCGAACGCGATTTCTAAACGGAGGTCTGTGCAAGCTACTGTTCTTATTGACAGTCTTCATGCAATGCATTAAAATGTTGTCGTATTTTCAATGCTTTGACCGTTCTCTGTAGATCCAGCCTTCTCGCAAGCCACCATTGGTCGATTATGTATAATGCACGCTATTGGTAAAATAATTTTTTTGCAAATATGAAAACAAAACCAAAACTACATTTTATGCAACTTAGAAATCCTGGACAGGACACGTCCTGGGAAAATGGCACATATGGTCACCCTATCACACAACAGCTCGTGTTGTTTTTAACCCTTCAAGGTTGTTCTCTGTGACCTGTAAATGAAATCTGACCATGTTTCGTGGGTTGGACAGCAGGAAGTGTTGAGCTACATGTGCAGGCAGCAGGTTGAACAAAATCCTCTTATTGTCCAACTTCACTCTCTCCATGTCATCTCTCTCCTCCTCAGCCTGAGGATGAAATAGACATATTAACAATATCTGTACAGTCACTGGAGAGTTTAATAATAAAATATTTATAATTACAGTCTGAAAATAAGAATCCACCAGAGGGCACTGTTTCTGTTGAAGTAGTTTGTCTATCACTTTATATTTTAGTGTTCTCGGTTAAAGGTGTAGGTCATTCATTTTCGGTTTCACGATTTCCACATAAATTTTAGGCAGCTGATAGTAATAAGAAATGTTTCCTCAGTACCAAATCAGCATATTGGAATGATTTCTGTAGGATCATGTGACACTGAAAATGCTGAAAATTCAGCCTTTTCCCCATCACAGGAATAAATTAAAATATACAGTACAGTCCAAAAGTTTGGAACCACTAAGATTTTTAATGTTTTTAAAAGAAGTTTCGTCTGCTCACCAAGGCTACATTTATTTAATTAAAAATACAGTAAAAAACAGTAATATTGTGAAATATTATTACAATTTAAAAGAACTGTTTTCTATTTGAATATATTTGACAAAGTAATTTATTCCTGTGATGCAAAGCTGAATTTTCAGCATCATTACTCCAGTCTTCAGTGTCACATGATCCTTCAGAAATCATTCTAATATGCTGATCTGCTGCTCAAGAAACATTTATGATTATTTTTTCAGGATTCCTTGATGAATAGAAAGTTCAAAAGAACAGCATTTATCTGAAATACAAAGCTTCTGTAGCATTATACACTACCATTCAAAAGTTTGGGGTCAGTAAGAATGTTTATTTTTATTTTTTTTTTAAAGAAATTAAAGAAGTAGTAAAGACATTTATAATGTTACAAAAGATTAGATTTCAGATAAACACTGTTCTTTTGAACTTTCTATTCATCAAATAATCCTGAAAAAAAATATTGTACACAAATATTTTGTACAATTGTACACATTAAATGTTTCTTGAGCAGCAGATCAGCATATCAGAATGATTTCTGAAGGATCATGTGACACTGAAGACTGGAGTAATGATGCTGAAAATTCAGCTTTGCATCACAGGAATAAATTACTTTGTGAAATATATTCAAATAGAAAACAGTTATTTTAAATTGTAATAATATTTCACAATATTACTGTTTTTACTGTATTTTTAATTAAATAAATGTAGCCTTGGTGAGCAGAAGAGACTTCTTTTAAAAACATTAAAAATCTTAGTGGTTCCAAACTTTTTGACTGTACTGTATATATTTTAAATATCCAGTCAACAGTTTTATAGACAGTCAACAGTCATTTTAAATTAATTTTACATTATAAATTAATAATGATTCTCAGTATGTTGTTTGATCAAATAAATGCAGCCTCGAGCATAAGATACTTAATTTAAAAACATTAAAACATCCCAAAACTTTTGAAGGGTCAATGTGCGCAAAGCTTTCACGCAGTTCTATGCATCATTTTGCTCCTTGTGAGCTTATTAAGTATTTTAGCTCTCTGTAACAAATGACAGACCCACACACACACACACACACACACACACACACACACACACACACACACACACACACACACACACACAGGTTTGTTTTGCTATCTTATTGAGGACATTCCATAGGCGTAATGGTTTTTATACTGTACAAACTGTATATTTTCTCCCCCTACACTAACCCTACTCTTAAACCTACCCATCACAGAAAACATTCTGCATTTTTAAATTTTTAATAAAACATTGTTTACTATGTTTTTAAAGCTATTTTAAATATGAAGACTCATGTCCTCTTATTTCATGTTTAAGTCATAATACCAGTGTTAAACCCATGTCATTATACAAATTGGTGTCCTCATCATAAATCATGAAAACAAGCACACACACACACACACACACACACAAGTACGCTCACCTGGGTGGCCCAGAGGTAGTCCAGTCTGAGTTTGAGATCCAGCTGTCTGCAGTGAAGCACCAGAGCTCCAGAAAACAACAGCATTGCCAGAACCGGGTCATAGCCATGTGTGTGAAAGAATCCACCTCTACACACACACAATGACACCCATCAGAATATCAGATAATTCAGTAATTCAGCCTTTTGACCAAAAACATTGACTTCAACTTGCTGAGATTTTAAATTAATATTGCAATAATTATTTTATTTTTATAATCTTTTCACCAACTCAGTTTGGGAAATCTATTACTATAACCTTTGCATTTAGCTTGACTCACCCTATGGCCTTCCGATAGCCACTGGTCTCCATGACGACAGTGTGGAGGATGTTTAGAAGGAGAAGCAGGAGGATCTTGGGTAGTGATGACACACGAAGGTACAGGGCCACAGATAGAGACGCCATCACACATGATAAAAATATGTATGGAGTGTATTTGCACACCCCGGAGCCCACAGCGGTCCCGTTCACTGTGACAACTGTCACCATGGAGACACTGGAATTGCCCTCCAGTGACCACGGTACACATCCCACCTGTTCAGGTACAGTAAGAAATACGCATTCAAATGCACAAAGACAAGAAAATACAAAGAAACAACTGCATGATTTTGTGTATATATATATATATATATATATATATATATATATATATATATATATATATATATATATATATATACACACACACATACACACACACTTACACTTTCATTTAATTAACCTGAGCAGAAGAATAATTACTTTCCCAGAAAGCTTTAATTTGGTTGCAACAAATTAATACAATGATAAAATGCATTACAAAGTGTATTTTCAAAGCTTAGTACATAATGAATATTATTATAATCTTTAAAATATTGTTTTTTTTTAATATTATAGCCTTCATAGAGCTCAAGTAAAGTGCTATCACAAGGTCTAATGCATGACAAAAATAAATGGGTCAACCTGTTAAAATCTTTTGCACTCTTTTTTTTTTTTTTTTTTTCAGTGTGATAAGCAACACCCTCATACTCTCTTCTACTGTACACACACACTCACCACACACCCCTGGGTCACGGAGTACATCAGCAGAACCAGAAACCCACACAGAACTGTTCTGATCTGCAGGGTCAGACAGTCAGGGGAGCACTGAGAAGACAGAGAGGAGAGAGGAGTCAGTAAACCTGCTGAGCAAAAGCACACAGAGACTACAGTTTCACATTTGATGAAGAAAATCACAGTGGTGTCTGCCTGTGCAAAACTCACCTCCACAATGCTAGAGTGCTGTGGGTGCTTGCTAGGTGGTGCTAGGGTGTCTCTGATGGTTGTTAGGTGGTACTAGGGTGCTCTGGGAGGTTGCTAAGGTGTTGCTTTATGGCTGCTAAGGTGTCCTGAGTTGTTGTTAGGTGATGGCAGGGTGCTCGAAGTGTTTGCTAGGTGGTGTACTATGGTGCTCTGGGAGGTTGCTATGGTGTTCTAGATAATTGCTAGGTGGTGCTAGGGTGCCGTGGGTGTTGCTAGGGTGTTGCTATGTGGCTGCTAAGGTGTCCTGAGTAGTTGATGCTGGGTAATGGCAGGGTGCTGTGGGTGGTTGCTATGCTGTGCCAGGGATATTTGAGATAGTTACTAGGATGTTCTAGATGGTTGCTAGGCGGTGCTAGGGTCCTCTGGGAGGTTGCTAAGGTGTTGCTATGTGGCTGCTAAGGTGCCCTGAGTAGTTGTTAGGTGATAGGAGGGTGCTCTGGGTCATTGCTAGGTGGTGCCAGTGTGTTCTGGGAGGTTGCTAGAGTGTTTTAATGGTGTTCTGGATGGTTGTTTGGGCATTGCTAAGGTGTTCTGGGTGATTGCTATGGTTTTGTTAGGATGGTTGCTAGGTGGTGCTAGGGTGCTCCAGATAGTTGTTAGGGTGTTGCTCTGTGGTTACTACAAAGTTGCTTCAATGTTGTTCTGCATGGTTACTAAGTGGTACTAGGGTGTCTCTGATGGTTGTTAGGTGGTACTAGGATGTTATGGGTGGTTGCTAAGGTATTTGTAGGGTCTTCTGGGTGGTTGTTAGGTGGTGCTAGGGTGCCCTGGTTGGATGCAAGGGTATTTGTAGGATATGCGTAGGGTACATGTGTGTGTGTGTGTGTGTGTGTTTTACCTGCACATGAGTGATGTGAAGGTACATCACACTTGCCATGTGGAAACACAAACAGAGAACCAGAAGAATCACAACCAGAAGACCTCTGCAGCAAGAGAGAGAGAAAGAGAGAGGGAAATAGAGGGGTTTCCCACATGTTATATGGATGTGTGTTGTGTGATGCAGTGACCTGAGCAAGTAAAATATGTGCTCAATTTAGTGTGTCTGGCAAATAAAACAAGGTGTGTTATGTTGTTGTGTCAGGTATTGTGTGCACGTGTGATTTACATACTGAGGAATGATGAGAAAATAGACCACTGCAAAAAATGAAGTGAGGACAAGCGAGATAACCACCGCACTGATGAAGGCTTCGTCATACACTTGCTGATACTGTGTGACAGAGAGAGACAGAAACAATTTGATAGATCGTAGCAGTTACATGTGTGTAAAGGTATTTTTATCCACTGTATTTGCACTTTTAGAAAATATAGTCTGAACCATCATGCACAATGTCATTAAAAAAAAATCACCATTTATTTTGTGATGGAAATGATGAAAGAAATTACATTTTAAACATTTTTTGAAATAAAATGGTGATTCTTTTGTCTTGCTAAGCCTAATTTCACAATTTTTCACATTTCATGTATCCCGAACACACACACAATTAAATTAATTTTCTAAATATTTGGAATGTCTGGGACATGAGAAAAATGAATAAATCTACAGCTTATACAGAATAAAAGGCATTTTTAAGTAGCAAAAACAAACAAAGAAGACATGGTAATAAGTTTCTGAGACAATTTTAATTATGTATTATATTTATATAATTTCATATTAACAAAAATCAATACATAAAAGTTCTGAAAGCTGAAGAAACAGCCGTGTGTGTGTTCATGTAAACATATGTTTTGTTGTATCTGTTGTAGGTGTCATAGGCAACGTGTATTTGTGTCATTCCAGCGCAGACTGCGAGAGATCAATGCAACACACTGCTTTGTGCGTCAGCTTCATTAGAGTATAAAGCCAGCATCCCCCTCTTCACAAGAGACAGATGCAATGTCATTATACTCCCAGAGAGAGCAGGGAAAGCCACCACGCTCCTGCATGCATGAGTGTGCGTGTGTGTGTAAGAAAGAGAATACATATCGTGAGTCTGACAGATTTTCCCAAATCATTACTGTTGCCCCCATTCTGTTAGGGTGGGCAGATGTCTCACATGAATCGAAGATGGGAGGGATTGGAGAGGAGTGAATACAGGCAAAGACAGAGAGAACAGAGCTATGGAGAGAGCTAGTGAGAAACGGGGGAGAGAGAGAGATGAGGGGGAGAGAGGATGTTGAAAGTGAGGAGACAGGGAGTCACGAAGCACAACGGAACAATGCGGGGGATGCGGCGTGTGTGTCTGAGGAAATTTTTCACTCCATCTCTCTCACATTTCGCTAAGTCACTACTGCCAAATGCCCTGGATTGGTTACTGCTGTGTTAGGGAGACTGGGGCATGTTGTCATACTTGTCACTCCAGTGAATATTTCACAGGGTTTTTAAAGTCTATTTCTGCATAGACACACACTATACCGTTCAAAAGTTTGGGGTCAGTATGATATTTTTATAAATAAATAAATACTTTAATGCATTAAATTGCATTAAATTGATCAAAAACTTTTAAGGACATTTATAATGTTACAGAAGATTATGGTTTCAAATAAATGCAGTTCTTTTGAACTTTCTATTTATCAAAGAATCCTGAAAAACATTGAGAATAATATGCAGGGACATGCAGAGAGTTCTTGAGGGGCAGGGGTTCAAATGTAAAAAAGGGCAATGTAAAAAAAATAAATAAAAAAAATTATCATCAAGCCCATTTATTTGATCAAAAATACAGAAAAAAAACAACAGTAATATTGTGAAATACTATTACGGTTTAAAATAATGCTTTTTTTTTATTTTTTTTATTTAATATACTTCAAAGTATAATTTATTTCTGTGATGAAAATCTGAATTTTCAACATCATTCCTCCATTCTTCAGTATCACATGATCCTTCAGAAATTGTTCTATTATGCTGATTTATTTATTGTTGGAAACAGTATTTTTATAACCTGTGATACGTTTTCAGGATTCTTTGATGAATAAAAAGATTTCTATTGTTGTATTTTGAATAAATGCTGTTATTTTTAACTTTTTTAAATCAAAGAATCCTGAAAAGAAGTATCACAGCAGGTTATAAAAAATATTAAGCAGCACAACTGTTTCCACTTTCCAACAATGATAATAAATCATCATATTAGAATGATTTCTGAAGGATCATGTGACACTGAAGACTCGAGTAATGATGCTGAAAATTCAGCTTTGATCAAAGGAATAAATTACATTTTAATATTAAAACAGAAAACAGCTATTTAAAATTGCAATAATATTTCACAATATTGCTGTTTTTACTGTATTTTTGATCAAATTAATGCAGGTTAGTAGAAAAGAGCTTAAAAAATAAAATCTTAAAAAAAAAAAAAAATCATACCAAACTCCAAAATTTTGAATGGTAATTTACCTTAAAGTCTTGTATATAATAATAATAATAATAATAATAATAATAATAATAATAATAATAATAATAATAAAGCCTTTGATAAAGTTGACCACATGGTTGCCAATAGTGGGGTAAGTTGTCATAATGGAACTTGCCATTAAACATATTACATTATTATTATTATTATTTTTCAGCTATATTTAAACAGTAATATACAAAAAATAAAGAAAAATAAAATAAAAGCAAAACTGTAAAAGGTAACTTTGCTTTAAAAATATCCAACAAATATTGTAATTAATACATTTAGATAAATTTATAAATGTTAAAACACAAAAATGTATCTATTTTTTAATTTAAAAACTTTTAAATTAAAATATTTAAAACTTTTTTCAGTGTGGTTTTAACATGATTACTTATTTACCCAGCAGCAATAGCAAAAATATGACAATATAATATGTTATTTTAGCTTGGACACATCATTTTTAAAAAATCATTCCATTTTAAGAGGTTCAAAACAGTCTTTGTGAGATGTAAGATCTAGCCCCGCTCACACCATCATGCAGCTGTGTGTACTCACTCTCTGCTCTCTCTCTCTGCTCCTGTATGTTAGGGTAATGTAGTTGAGGTCTGCCGTCTCAGACTCCGTCTGTCGTGCTTCTATCAGACGGCCGATGTAACGGTTCACTCTGGTCCCTGGAGAGTTCTGTACCATTCCCGCTGAAAATGACGTCCGATTGCGCAGTTTCTCAGAAGCTGTTCGCAACGCTCGTCTCTGGAAACCCAGGGAAAATTTCAGTTTCCAAAATTTCAAGTTTATATACAAATAAATTTCAGTTCAGCAGCAGGAAAGATTTTCAATAAATAATTTCATAAATTTTGATCTGTTGCTTATGCAAAGCTATCATATGACTTCAAAAGATTTAAAATATAGGAAGAGTGACATATTTTTTGTGTATATTTGTTTTGGAATGACACGAGGGTGAGTAAATGATGACAAAAGTTTCATTCTTGGGTGAACTATCATTTTATGATTATAAGGAAAGAACCTTTTAAACTCATCTAGACACAAATCTAGAGTACATGGTGACAGATGGGGAATTCAACACATCTCAGCATATTTTCTCACACATGCAATGGTGATAAGATGTTTAATTATGCACTGATACAAGTCAAAACACACACACACACACACACACACACACACACACACACAGTCACACATGATGAGAACAGTAAATCTGCAGTGGTGATTGGATCTGTGTGCAATCCTCCACTCATCTCAAGAAGTGGCATTAAAGAGTGGACTGGATTAAAACAGAGTGAATGTGATTTTTTGTGGGTGTGAAAGGTGATTTTGGCTTTGCAAGTATTGGAAGACTGTCAATGTACATAAAGCAGCAATCACAATATATCAGCAGAACCAGAACCAGTTTTCGCTGACTGACTGGTTGACTGGTATCATTACACGGTGATGTCTTAGCTCATGATTAATAATTATGTAATCAATAATGATGAGCCAAACCTTCCTTTTTTTTTAGTTCTTCTGTAGACCGGCAGGGCACACTACTCAGATTTTCCACTGCGATTCCATATCAGGTCTGACATGATTGAAATATTTTTCTATGATATTTTACTTAATAATTTAAGCATTATAAACACCTATTTTAGGGTATGTTTACACAAGAACAATGTACTAAAAACTGAAAAGTTTTTCAGACTAAAAATGCTGTATTCTGCTGCCAGGCCAGTAGTTGGCAATATCACTTTGCAAAGAAATGCGCCTATAGAGTGAAAACATAATAAGCAAGTGAATTAAGTCACCATGATAATGGTATAGTTTTCAAAAAATTTTCAGGCCCATAAAATGCTGTTGTTCTGTAAATTAACAGCCAAAATGCATAAAACATTTAGTTGAAAGCGGTGTTGTGTAAATGCCCTCTTAACCCTTAAACGCATACCTCGGGTCTTTAGTGACCCGTCATTCACTACCCTCCTCCTCATTCATTTTTTAAAGTTAGACATCAACCATCTTGGTATTCCTCAATCAATTCATTATAAAGAATATAACAAGAAAAAAAATCATAAAATTATAAAAGAATGCCTACTTTTGTATTCATTTTTTGTAAAAAATTGTATCCACAAGTTTCCTACGCCCCATGAGGCTTTGCGTCAAACGTGGGAGCGTCTTCCGGTTCGAAGTAAACAAGCTGGACGTGACACTCATTCATTCAACAGTTGACAATCATTCAAGATTTAACGATCCAAACTTGCGAACGTTTGTTTTTTACTTAAAGATTTAAGATTCCGGCATCAATATTTGAACAATGTTTTACAATAAAAAAATGTTACAGTAAAAGTAATGTATTAATTTATGTCAGGAGTGCACATCAATTATGCTAAATCTAACTGATATTTATATTGACATAAAAAGAAAACAGACCTATTCAGTTGCGCATGCTTCCATTTATTTGCGATCACAAGAACGCAAAAAACAACTCCACTAAGGCTTTTAAATCCAAAGGCTTACATATTTAGAAATATATTGATAACATACCCTATGTTTATGTCACTTTTCTGAGCATTTCTATTTATTTTCCTCTAAATTATGCGATGATTGCTATCCGAGGATGTTTGCACGATCTCTCCGTCTATGTATCCTGATCTTTTCAGCCAGAGCAACAGAGGGAGCTCATGACAACAGGAGTTATGAGTTATACGAGTTAACCGAAGTGTGAATCTGTGAAAGATACGCATTTGTCAGGAATCACCAGGCACAGCGAAGAGACAGATTGATAAAACCAAATAAATACACGATTATAATCACATAAGAATTGACTTCGTTCCTCAAGCAGTCTCTGATATTTTCCATAAACGTGTGTATTTATTATTGCAATGGTTAACATAAGTAGCCTTTAGCATCGCATATATGACAGTGGAAACGTGACTGGCTCTGGCACGCATGACACGTTAGGAGTAAAATATCACATCATAAGGCTTTGGTGCATCAGTGACGGGTGAAGTACAGACAGCGGGTTGTTCATGTATTACAGGGTCAGGATGCTCTAGTCATGCAGCAGCACTTTTGTGGAAGGTCAGTAAAGTAAAGAGCAATTAAGGGCACGAAAACTGTTTATTGTATTGTGATATTATTGACTAATAATGTAGTAAACTGAGATGTTGTCCCTGGGCACCATAACGACATCTCTAATAAAGATTTGCAACTTTACAAAGTAAACAATGATCCAAAAAACACTTAGCCTCTTCGCTAATTAGCACACAAAATACCATTGATATGCTGCTTCCGCCGCATCACCGGAAGTTGTACCCACGTTCTCTTTTACAGTAGCGCCCCGCGGAAACAGGTGGATAGGGTCACAAACGACCCGAGGTGTGTATGAGTGTAAGTATATTTTTTCTGCACAACAATAATTGAATCTTAGATGACGGAATAAGTGCGATTCACCTTTATTCCACAAGGTGGCAATGTCTGATACACAATGCTGAAGTGACGACTCATTCAGACAGAAAACGAAATAATAAAACAAACATGAAATGGCTCAGCGATTTACAGTAGAGCAAGTACTGAACGCAATCAAATATGACTGTAACTGTCACTGGATGGATCTGGTGAAGCTGTTAGCGATCGAAATATTGATTTTGAAGATATTGAAAATTGTATAGTTTTGAGAATACGTTTGAGATCGCGAATGGGCTCATATTCGTGACCTCAAACATAAAACTAACCCATTATTTGCTGAATGTACTGGGAAATGAGGTCTGACAAGCACCGTGATGATGGCGTAAAACATCTGCTTAAGCGGAGCCTTTTCAAACTCCAAAAGGTAACAAAATATTCTTTATTTTATTCTTCTGTAATTGTTACTCTAATATCAGAAGAGTTTTATATTATCGCGACAGGTAGAGATCCTTCCGTGTTATAGATCTGGGTTGCTAAAAACCCGAATATGTAAGAATGATTGGAGAAACAGTCATGCATTTAAGGGTTAAACTGCAGCATCAGTGGTAGCTTTTTTTGTGGCCATGTTTTATGCCCATATCGGTATTTTTTTTTTATATCAAGAGAACTAGAAAGAAATGGTTTTAAAACATATTGATTTCAAAGTTTTCTTTCATTGTTGGTTTAAATATAGATATTACTTTTGTAGTCATCAGCATTTTGTTTCACATGTACACTCATCATCATAAATATCTGTATACATAGATAAATATGTTCAGTTAATCTCCATACCTGGTGTTAAACAGTTACGTTTAACTCTTTGAAGTAATATCAGACTTCAGACTATTGGATGTTATAGCAGGGCTTGACTTATTGTCAACAGGGCTTATTGCACTTAAACAATCAAATACACACAAAATAATGTTAAAATGCTGGTCTTGGCGAGTATTCACATAAACACAGTCATTTGTATGACTAAGGATCATTTTTGTTCATTTCGCTGGTGTTACATAGTTACTCTTTGAAGTAATATCAGATGTTAAAACTTGAGAATATTGAATGTTTTAGCAGGGCTTGACATTGTCAACAGGGTTTATTGTGCTTAAGCAGTCAAATACACACAAAATAATGTCAAAATGCTGGTCTTGGCGAATATTCAGTGATGTTTTAAGTGAACGTAAACAGTTGAGAAAGAAAACGCATGTGTAACAGTAAAATGGATCTATGTGTCATGTCTTAAAGTGACAGCAGCCTAATAAACCTGCTGCTGATTTATGAGATAATATTAAAATATCTATATGGCAGTTCTCCCCATGGTATTGATGTCAGAATTGTGTCCAGTGAAAAAGCTGAGTGGCTAGAAACTTTGGAAAACCACTAGCCACAGTGACTGATGAACAAAAAAGTTAATGTCAAGCCCTGATTATAACTATAAAACTATTTAATATCAGTCTATTGAATTTGGTTAATGCGAAAATGTGGTCCTGGTTCCACAATATATAACATTAAGAAGGACGTATGCAGAAATCATGCACCTTGTCATCATCCTCACAGGTCATGACGTTGGAGAAAGGGATCTCAGCCTTGAACATCTTTCTGCAGTGCATGAGCTGCACCAGCAGGTAACAGACTGTCTTAAACTTCATCCTTTTCGCTGGTTTTATGTCTGATAGGATCAGCCCAGGAAAAATCTGCAGAGAGAGAGAGAGGGAGAGGATGGGGGTGGGAAGAAATGTGGAATGAGAAAAGAGAAAAGATTAACTGAATGTATGAAAATGGCTACAGTAACTGTTGTCTGAAAAAAAGAAGAAAATGTGAATATGAATAAGATGCCTCTAATCCATTTGAACTCCAAATGGACTAGGATGTGTGTAAGGCTTTTAAATAAAATATATTAAATATATTAAAATAATTGTTTTCGATTTTAAAATGTATTCTGTCAAAGCTGAATTTTCAGCATCATTACTCCAGTCTTCAGTGTCACATGAAAAAAGAAATCATTCTAATATGACGATAGAAATATTAATAAGTAACATTTAATATGTGTCAAAAAGTATTTCTTATTTTTATCAATGTTGAAAACAGTTGTGCTGCTTTTTGTGGAAACCATGATAAAAAAAATTCTGGATTCTTTAATGAATCGAAAGTTCAAAGTTCACAACAAATGTTTGTCTAATTATATCTTTCCCTTCCACAAAATGTTCTTTATTGTTGAAAAATGTTATTCACACTAAGACGCAGAAAGGTTCTTTGCTGAAGCAAAATGGCATCATCGCTGTGAAAACCCCCTTTCAGAACCTTTTATTGTAAGACTGTGGCTGACTGTAATGTAAATAAAGTCTATTGGCTATTTAAATGCTTCCTGTTTCAACAGGAAATCAGTCAACACAGGAAAGAAAACTGCTCATCATCTGTGGCTCTTTAAAAACAGCATTAAAAAAAAGCCAAATGGACACGGTTTCGTTCTCAATAACTGTTAATCAAATGCCATCATTTCCTGTACCACTAAAATTACTTTTTCTAATTCTTTACTGTCAATGTAACCAAAAAATAAAAAATCTACCCAATAATAGAGGCAAAGATATGTCCACTTTTCACAATCTAGTCAAGTTTCCCTCTTACATTATTTACAGTATAGCTTGTATTATCAAGAAAAAGCCTCATTACAGATGCTTTACAAGAGTTTATTCATGTTGTGTACGATGTGATGATGATGTGTTTGTACTTTGCGTCTGTGTGAGGGTACAATGAAGAACGTCTCGATAGCGTGTTTGCTGAGGAAAGCGTGTCTCTCGTGGCCGAAGCCCGGCTCCACCTCGTAATCTCCATTCAGACATTCCAGCGTTGCCTTGGTGATATGAACCTTCCTGTTGGGGGAGGGGCAAACAATCACACTATCACCTTTCTGCTCATATAGTGCTCGCTACATGAAGGTTTAATATCTGATTATGTTGTTAAATGTGGTGTGGGACTGACCCAGGCAGTCCTCCTGCCTCCATCATGTTGGCCAGTGTGACGTCATTGGACCAGACGTCATACTGCCACTTTCGGAGCCCCAGAACCCCGCACAGCACGCGGCCCGTGTGCAAACCCACACGCATGTTCAGGTTCACCTCGGTCGCTTCCGCCACAGACCTGATTGCACACACATATTCACAAAAAGGTACATCTTGTTGAAGTTTTGCACATTAGTAGTCTTTATACTGACACCTACTGGTGTGGATGAAACATCACAAACGAGCAAAAGTTTTTGGTTACAGATGCAACTGCAGAAATGGCCTCTCCGCAGGCACATTCGACACCCATTTATAATTGACGGTAAAATTTACTGTACGATAAGAATATTAAAATAATGAAATATGATAAATAATTTTTAATTATTTTAAGGTAAAAAAAAAAAAAATATGTAGAAATATTAGGGAATTGTACAACTGTGATTTCCAGACATATAAACTAGGAAAGTCATGGAAATAGTAAACTTTTAGTTATAATCTGATGTAAAATATCTTATTGGCTAAATATTACTATAGTAAAACTTGCTTGTAAACCATAGTTATGTCTGAACTGTTTTTTTTTTTGTTTTTGTTTTTTTAAATTTCAATGGAACAGAAGTAGCAAAAGATCTTTTCTTCCTTATAGTGACGTACATCTAAGCAAAATGAATTATCCAAAAGGAACAAAAAGTGGGACTTGGTTCTATCCATCGGTTATAATAAATAAATAAAATAAAATATATGCATGGATAAATCATTCACAATAAGGCGTAGAGTTGCACGATTCTCCCACGATTCTGAACAGCAAGAGACAACTAAAATAAAATAACTTGAAATTCACTAGAGGTTCTGACAAAATGTTATTTCCGCGTTCAGGGGTTAAAGGAGTATCTTAGAAAGACTTGCGCGCTCAACTGTGTGCGAGACGGAATGGAACGTGGGAAATAAAGTATTAACATTTTTAAGTCGCTTGTCGCCACCTACTGGTGTAACAATGTAATTGATACAATCTTTCCTTGAAGCGCCAAGTTACTTTCAGAAGGATTTTAATCGTTACCGTAGACATCAATGATTATATCCAAGCTATAAACTTTTATCCCAGTACTTCTGTGATAATCTGAATATTTGTAACATGGAAATAACAATATTGTGTGGTCGAAAAGGCCATTTGTGGAGCTGCTTCATACCTATACATGATAACTGCTCTCTCTAGCTCAGCGGCAGCGCGAACACAGATGTGAATGTTTGTTACTGTTTGATTTTGTCAAAGGTTTAATAGACACAGGCGAAGCATTATCATTTAGAAATGAAATTGTGTGGCTGTTTGAATTGAGATTGTGATCTTTTAACAATTAATTGTGTGGCTGTAATAAGACAAATAGACCTCAAAGGGTTGAAATTTCTGTCATTAATTATTCACCCTCATGTCGTTCCACACCCGTCAGACCTTTGTACATCTTCAGAACACAAATTAAGATATTTTTGATGAAATCCGAGTTTTTTTTTTTTATCTCCCATAGAAAACAACGACTTTATTCAACTATTTACTCTCTACCCTGTCAGTCTTCAACTCAGTTTACATTGAAGACAAATTGCAGAGCTTCTGTGTTTATGTCAGAACGGCGGCTCATTATTGGCCGGATCCTGCATCAGAATCACACACATGCATCATGTTGCTCACATGTACAGCGCCAGCCAATACTGAGCCAGCATTTGGAGGTAAACACGGAAGCTCTGCAGTGCATCAACTGCATAGGGGAATGACAGGGGAGAGAAGAAATTGTTGAATAAACTCTTTATTTTTGTTTTGTTTTTTGCGCACAAAAAGTATTCTCGTGACTTAATAACATTAAGGTTAAACCGCTGTAGCCATGTTGACTATTTTAACAATGTCTTTACTACTTCTCTGGACCTTGAATGTGGTAATTTCATTGCTTTCTATGGGAGGTAAAAAAAAAAAACCTCTCGGAGTTCATTAAAAATATCATAATTTGTGTTTCCGAAGATTAATGAAGGTCTTACGGGTGTGGAAGGACATGAGGGTGAGTAATTAATGACAGAATTTTCAGTTTTGGGTGAACTAACCCTTTAAATTGATTTTAAATCCTCATGTACTGTAATCACTATAACAAACAATATTGTAAACAACAGAAAAGGTCCTAAAAATTAATTGGTGAAATCATATAAATTAATTGGTGAAAAGTATGGGAACCCTATATTGTCATCTAGAAAACTAAAGGTGAAAACCTTTTTTTTTCTCAAAAGCTTCTTATTCTCACCTCATCCCTCACTATAATGCTGGATCTGATGATTGAAGAGAGAGAGGGGGCTTTGGCAGGAGGAATTTCTTTTCTGTTTGCTACCAGCATAAAGCAGGAGATCTACACTAATGTGAGACCAAAAGTGCGTGTGTGTGTGTGTGTGTGTGTGTGTGTGTGTGAGAGAGAGAGAGAGAGAGAGAGAGAGAGAGATGTGTTTCTGTGCGATTTTTTGTCTGTGCTTTCCTATGTGTGTGTGTGTGTGCATATTCTAACACCTGTGTGAGGTGATAAGAGACCGCAGCAGTGAAAGCCGCCTTAGAATTCAGAGCAGAGAAGTGAATATAGTGGAGCAGGTCTCACACACACACACACACACACACACACACACACACACACACACACATTCCCACACAATGAAATCACTATAGCTTTCAAATACAGTCTGTCAGATGATGGTAGCTGCTGCTGGTCGGCTCAGTGACTGCTGTTAAAACAAAATGAGGTTTGGCCACAAACACTGACTCACGTGATGGTGTCGATCATGTCCAGACCCATCTCCACACAGCAGTGAGCGTGGTCTGCTTTGGGCTGGGTCAGGCCGGACACGCAATAATAACAGTCTCCCAAGATCTTAATCCTCCTGCAATGGTTTTCCTGCCAATCAGACACACAAAAGCACGATGGGAGTTTTTCAAGAGACACACAAAGCCAATAAAAGGGATATGCAGTTGAAAGCAAGTCAGTAATGCTGTTGATAAACATCACATATCTACCAGGTTATACAAAATCTGATTTCTGACATGTTTACACAATTTATAAGTGAAGAAAAGAATAATTATGGTACTTCCTGCTTTGACAGTTAAGAAATGAGCAGATGAGAGTTTATTTGGCTATCAAAATACCACTTCT
The DNA here is from genome assembly GCF_024489055.1 of Chanodichthys erythropterus. Lineage (NCBI taxonomy): Eukaryota > Metazoa > Chordata > Actinopteri > Cypriniformes > Xenocyprididae > Chanodichthys > Chanodichthys erythropterus. Next base: position 35,254,795 of record NC_090224.1, on the reverse strand, counting down.
GTTATTTATATAGATTTATATACTTCTTTTCTTTTCTTTTCTTTTTTTTCTGTGAGTTATAATGTCAGAATTGTGAGTTATAAAGTCAGAATTGCGAGATATAAACTCACAATTGCGAGTTTAAATCTAGCAATTCAGATTTTTTTCTCAGAATTGTAACAAAGTCAAAACTGCGAGTAATAAAGTCAATTGTGAGTTATAAGATCAGAATTGTAAGCTATAAAGTCAGAATTGCAAGATATAAACTCACAATTGCAAGTTACAAAGTCAGAATTGTGAGTTATAAAGTCAGAATTGTGAGTTATAAAGTCAATTGTGAGTTATAAAGTCAAAATTGCGAGTTATAAAGTCAGAATTGCGAGTTATAAAGTCAGAATTGCGAGATATAAAGTCAGAATTGCGAGTTATAAAGTTAGAATTGTGAGTTATAGTCAGAATTGTGAGTTATAAAGTCAGAATTGTGAGTTATAAAGTCAAAATTGCAAGTTATAAAGTCAGAATTGTGAGATATAAAGTCAGAATTGTGAGATATAAAGTCAGAATTGCGAGTTATAAAGTCAGAATTGTGAGATATTAAGTCAGAATTGCGAGATATGAAGTCTTTGTGTGTGTGTGTGTGTGTGTGTGCTTGTCATTTTATGTGGAACTTGCATTAAGTCTAAAGGCCTGTTCACACCAAGGATGATAACTATAAATTTTACTTCAATGATAACTATTTTAGAGTCCACACTTATGGAAGTTTGTTTCCACCACAGAATAAAAATAAAAAATGTAATTGCGACTTTATCCCACAATTTTCTTTTCTTTTCTTTTTTTTCTGTGAGTTATAATGTCAGAATTGTGAGTTATAAAGTCATAATTGCAAGATATAAACTCACAATTGCGAGTTTAAATCTAGCAATTCAGATTTTTTTTCTCAGAATTGTGACAAAGTCAAAACTGCGAGTAATAAAGTCAATTGCAAGTTATAAGATCAGAATTGTAAGCTATAAAGTCAGAATTGCAAGATATAAACTCACAATTGCAAGTTATAAAGTCAGAAATGTGAGTTATAAAGTCAGAATTGCGAGTTATAAAGTCAATTGTGAGTTATAAAGTCAAAATTGCGAGTTATAAAGTCAGAATTGTGAGTTATAAAGTCAGAATTGTGAGATATAAAGTCAGAATTGCGAGTTATGAAGTCAGAATTGTGAGTTATAAAGTCAGAATTGCAAGTTATAAAGTCAATTGTGAGTTATAAAGTCAAAATTGCAAGTTATAAAGTCAGAATTGTGAGTTATAAAGTCAGAATTGTGAGATATAAAGTCAGAATTGTGAGTTATAAAGTCAGAATTGCGAGTTATAAAGTCAATTGTGAGATATAAAGTCAGAATTGCGAGTTATAAAGTTAGAATCGTGAGTTATAAAGTCAGAATTGTGAGTTATAAAGTCAGAATTGTGAGTTATAAAGTCAATTGTGAGTTATAAAGTCAGAATTGTGAGTTATAAAGTCAGAATTGTGAGTTATAAAGTCAGAATTGTGAGTTATAAAGTCAAAATTGCAAGTTATAAAGTCAGAATTGTGAGATATAAAGTCAGAATTGTGAGATATAAAGTCAGAATTGCGAGTTATAAAGTCAGAATTGTGAGATATTAAGTCAGAATTGCGAGATATGAAGTCTTTGTGTGTGTGTGTGTGTGTGTGTGTGTGTGTGCTTGTCATTTTATGTGGAACTTGCATTAAGTCTAAAGGCCTGTTCACACCAAGGATGATAACTATAAATTTTACTTCAATGATAACTATTTTAGAGTCCACACTTATGGAAGTTTGTTTCCACCACAGAATAAAAATAAAAAATGTAATTGCGACTTTATCCCACAATTTTCTTTTCTTTTCTTTTTTTTCTGTGAGTTATAATGTCAGAATTGTGAGTTATAAAGTCATAATTGCAAGATATAAACTCACAATTGCGAGTTTAAATCTAGCAATTCAGATTTTTTTTCTCAGAATTGTGACAAAGTCAAAACTGCGAGTAATAAAGTCAATTGCAAGTTATAAGATCAGAATTGTAAGCTATAAAGTCAGAATTGCAAGATATAAACTCACAATTGCAAGTTATAAAGTCAGAAATGTGAGTTATAAAGTCAGAATTGCGAGTTATAAAGTCAATTGTGAGTTATAAAGTCAAAATTGCGAGTTATAAAGTCAGAATTGTGAGTTATAAAGTCAGAATTGTGAGATATAAAGTCAGAATTGTGAGTTATAAAGTCAGAATTGTGAGTTATAAAGTCAGAATTGCAAGTTATAAAGTCAATTGTGAGTTATAAAGTCAAAATTGCAAGTTATAAAGTCAGAATTGTGAGTTATAAAGTCAGAATTGTGAGATATAAAGTCAGAATTGTGAGTTATAAAGTCAGAATTGCGAGTTATAAAGTCAATTGTGAGATATAAAGTCAGAATTGCGAGTTATAAAGTTAGAATCGTGAGTTATAAAGTCAGAATTGTGAGTTATAAAGTCAGAATTGTGAGTTATAAAGTCAATTGTGATTTATAAAGTCAAAATTGCAAGTTATAAAGTCAGAATTGTGAGTTATAAAGTCAGAATTGCGAGTTATAAAGTCAGAATTGTGAGTTATAAAGTCAGAATTGCGAGTTATAAAGTCAAAATTGTGAGATATGAAGTCAGAATTGTGAGATATAAAGTCAGAATTGTGAGATATGAAGTCAGAATTGCGAGTTATAAAGTCAGAATTGTGTGATATAAACACAGTTGTGAGTTAAAAAGTCAGAATTGTGAGATATGAAGTCAGAATTGCGAGTTATAAAGTCAGAATTGCGAGTTATAAAGTCAGAATTGTGAGGTATGAAGTCAGAATTATGAGTTATAAAGTCAGAATTGTGTGATATAAACACAGTTGTGAGTTATAAAGTAAGAATTGCGAGATATAAAGTCAATTGCGAGTTATAAAGTCAGAATTGCGAGTTATAAAGTCAGAATTGTGAGGTATGAAGTCAGAATTATGAGTTATAAAGTCAGAATTGTGAGATATAAAGTCAGAATTGAGAGTTATAAAGTCAGAATTGTGTGATATAAACACAGTTGTGAGTTATAAAGTAAGAATTGCGAGATATAAAGTCAGAATTGAGAGTTATAAAGTCAGAATTGTGTGATATAAACACAGTTGTGAGTTATAAAGTAAGAATTGCGAGATATAAAGTCAATTGCGAGTTATAAAGTCAGAATTGCGGGATATTTTAGTTTTTTTAAAATCTGCAAGTTTATATCTCGCAATTCTCACTTTATATCACACAATTCTGAGAAGAAAACGTACTCGGTTACTAACGTAACCTCGGTTCCCTGAGATATGGAACGAGTACTGCGTATGGGGAAAAGTCTCCCTTTTTCCCCATTACTGAAGCCTTTTTCAATAACGCAGTGTAACTGCATCGTCATTGGTTCACTCATAGACAAGTCGTTGAACCAATGACGGCGCGGCATAGCTGCGCGACCTATGGCGAGAGAGCGTGTGAACTTTCCCGCCGAAATGGGCGGGGTAAAGGGCTATATAAGCAGGTGTTTCGCCATAGGATTTCAGGCCAATCGACTGAGGCGACGACACTGAAGCCGCAGCCTCGTGGCACGGCAAGTAACGCAGTACTCGTTCCGTATCTCAGGGAACCGAGGTTACTTTAGTAACCGAGTACGTTCCCTTTCGATACTTCACTCGTACTGCGTATGGGGAACGAATTCAACCAGGCCGTGCCATGGCAGGGAACGACATAACTTGTTTTGGACAACGAGAGGGGACCAAGAGAGCAAGTAAGAAGGCAAAGCTGTCGTAAACCCTTGTTGCACCACAAGAGGAGATAACTCCTGATCGGCGAGAGGCGGAACTCGAAGAAGCCGCCTGGTTACACCGAGAGGACCCAGGCTTGTAAAGCCGGAACGTCCAGATGATAAAATCTGACAAAAGTGGACGGCGAGGACCAGCCGGCCGCCTCTCAGATGTCTTTAATGGAAACTCCATTAGACCAGGCCCAGGAGGAAGCCATTCCTCTAGTGGAATGGGCCCTAACTCCTAAGGGGCATTCAATGTCCAGGGAGGAGTAACAGAGATTAATCGCGTCGACTATCCAACACGAGAGATGTTGCTTTGAGACCGAAGACCCTTTGGTGCGGCCACCAAAACAGACAAAGAGCTGATCTGACTGCCTGAAAGGCTGTGATCGCTCTACATAGGTCCACAATGCCCTGACAGGGCAGAGTAACTCCAGCTCCTGTTCATCCGCGGAAGGAGGAAGAGCAGAGAGCGAAATGACCTGAGCTCTAAACGGAGTAGAGAGCACATTGGGGACGTAGCCATGCCTAGGTTTCAGTATGACCTTAGAGTCATTAGGCCCAAATTTGAGGCACGCAGGGCTCACAGAGAGGGCCTGCAAATCGCCAACACGTTTGACTGATGCTAGTGCAAGTAGCAGAGCGGTTTTCAGGGTTAAAGGCCTGAGGTCAGCTGAACTCAGCGGCTCGAAGGGGTTTCCTTTGAGAGCCCTAAGGACCAAAGAAAGGTCCCAAGTGGGAACAGTAAGGGGACGAGGAGGATTTAATCGCCTAGAACCCCTTAAGAAACGAACCACAAGGTTGTTTCGACCCACTGACTGGCCAGTGATAGGAGCATGAAACGCTGAGATGGCTGCTACGTATACTTTGAGCGTTGAAGGGGCGCGTCCCAGGTCCAAACGCTCTTGCAGGAAGGACAGTATCGGAGATACGTCACACCCCACGGGGTCTATGTTGCGTGTGGAACACCAATCAACAAAGACCGACCATTTCTGGGCATAGAGGCGTCTCGTGGACGGGGCTCTCGCCTGAGATATGGTCTCTAGTACGTCCCTGGGACGGTCAGTCGGCTCCCATCGAGGGACCAGAGGTGTAGAGCGGGGCCACTAGAAGGACTCTGTGTCTGTCTTCCCTGACTCGCCTGATGACCTGCGGGATCAGTGCGATCGGGGGAAATGCGTAAATGAGTGTGCTGGGCCAGGTGTGGGCCAGCGCATCGACTTCCTTTGAGAAATATGTTGGGCAATGAGAGTTGTCTTCTGAGGCGAAGAGGTCTATCTCTTCTCTCCCGAAGAGCTCCCAAATCTTGAGAACCATCTGGGGATGGAGCATCCACTCATCTGAGGGGACGTTGCTCCGTGATAGCATATCTGCACCCAGGTTGGTTTTGCCAGGTATATGAGTCGCCCTGAGCGACCGAAGCCTTGGTATTGCCCACTCCAGAAGACGTTTCGCCAGAGCGCATAGACGGCTGGACGAAGACCGCCCTGGTGATTTATGTATGATACCACAGTCATGCTGTCCGATTGGACTAAGAAGTGAACCTGGAACGCTTGCAGGGCTTTCATCACTGCCAACATTTCGAGGCAGTTGATATGGAGATGGCTTTCTTCGTGGGACCACGAGCCGAAGGCCGGTCTGCCCTCGCACAGAGCCCCCCAACCTGAGTTGGATGCGTCCGTCGAGAGCACCGTCCTTCATGCCACCGCCTGTAGGGGTACCCCAAGACTGAACCAAGCAGGGTTCATCCAAGGTTTCAGGGCTAAAAGACAGGCCCGATTGACCTTGAGACATAAGCGGCCGTGCCGCCAGGCATGTGGGGGGACCCGGGATTTCAGCCAGAACTGTAGCGGCCGCATCCGAAGAAGGCCGAGCTGCAGAACTGGGGAGGCGGAAGCCATCAGCCCTAAGAGCCTCTGGAAGAGCTTCAGAGGAAGATAAGCTTTGTTCTGGATGGAAGCCGAGAGCTGCTGTATTGCCAGGGCGCACTCTGGCGAGACTACTGCCGTCATGCGGACTGAGTCGAAAACTGTCTCCAGAAACGAAATGTGTTGGCTGGGGAGCAGTGAGCTCTTGGCTAGGTTGACCCTGAGACCCAGGCATTGGAGATGTCTGAGGAGCACGGATCTGTGGTGTTCCAGCTCAACTCGCGAATGGGCCAAAATGAGCCAATCGTCGAGGTAATCCAGAAACCGGATTCCCATCTGTCTCAGAGGGGAAAGCGCTGTGTTCATGCACTTGGTAAAAGTGCGAGGAGCCAGAGACAGCCCGAAGGGCAGGACCGTATATTAGTATGCCACTCCCTCGAACGCGAATCTCAAGAATCGTCTGTGAAGGGGGGCTATCTGGATGTGAAAATATGCATCTTTCAGATCCAGCGAGCAGAACCAGTCCTCGTGGCAAATCTGTGAGAGGATCTGCTTCAGCGTCAGCATTTTGAACTTTCGTCTCATGAGGGAGCGATTCAAAAGTCTGAGATCTAGGATGGGCCTGAGGCCGCCATCCTTTTTGGGGACCAGAAAGTAACGGCTGTAAAAGCCTGACTCGCTCTCTGAAGGGGGAACTATTTCTATAGCCCCTTTCTTCAGTAAGGTCATGACCTCGGCCCGGAGGACGGGAGCGTCGTCCGGGTTCACCAAGGTTTGAAGCACCCCTCCGAAGCGAGGGGGCCGTCTTGCAAACTGGAGCGAGTAGCCCTGCTTTATGATCCCGAGGATCCAGCTTGACACGTCGGGGATGGCCTGCCAGGCCTCGGCCCGAGTGACAAGGGGTTGAATAATGTCGGATGACAGGCCGCCGGGTAGGGGGCCGTACACCGAGGGAGGTGGAAGAGGAAATTTGCTCTCTTTTTGAGGAAGTAAAATAGTGTTCGCCGTGAAAACAGCGTTTTGTTTGGGCGCAACGTGTGGGCCCAGCTACAACACAGAGCGTTTCTCCCACGCCCGGAATTAAACGAGGCGGAGGGGAGACTGCACGAGGGAGCTTTGGAGGTGGTCCGGTCGCAACGGGACATTCCCCAACCCTCTTCCTTCCTGCTGGATCAGGACGTCTTTGGAGTCACCGGGTCCAGCACAATCTTGGGCCGGGGTCCCTGGCGTCTCGGGAAGGAAGATTGGCGCTTAGCAGGGTGAGGGCGCTGACGATGCTGCTTAGGCGGCGCTGCTTGGATGGGGCAGGTTTGGCCTTGCAGGAACCACTCATCCAGGTGGCTACGCGATGGCTCCTCCGGAGGGGCCCAGTCGAGGTCTAGCTCTTCCACTGCTTTGGATAGGATGCGGAAGAGCTCGGCATCCATACCCTGGCCGTGATCAATGGGCTCCAGAGGAGGCGGGGGAGCAGGTTCGTCCGGCTCGCCAGCCCATCCTTCCGCTTCAGAAGCCGCAAGAGACATGGAGTCATCCGGCTCTTCGTCAGATCCTCCAAACGAGATGAGGTCACTCGCATCTGCAGAGGGACGCTGCTCTGGTCGGGAGAACATGACAGGAGAATGTTCTCTCGGGGGAGAAGGCGAGGCACGCGGGGGCTGGGCCGACGTGAGCTCGCACAACTCCGGGCGCTGAGTCCCTCTACCCCGCAGTCTCTTCCTGGCCGGCTCGCGGGAGGAAGGAGACGGGAGGGCGCGAGCGGCGAGATCACCTTCAGTGAAGAAGGCGACCCGCGAGCGCAGAGAACAGAGGCTCATGCTCTCGCAGTGCGGGCATGAGGCTCCAGCGAGCGCGCCGTCGCCGTGGGACTTGTCCAGGCACGCGACACACTCGCTGTGTTCGTCATCATCGTGCAGAGGGGCTCTGCACGTGCCACAAGAGTGGCGCGGCATTTGCAGCAATGCCGTCGCCGTTATAACACGCTTGACTGATGCTAGTGCAAGTAGCAGAGCGGTTTTCAGGGTTAAAGGCCTGAGGTCAGCTGAGGTCAGCTGAACTCAGCGGCTCGAAGGGGTTTCCTTTGAGAGCCCTAAGGACCAAAGAAAGGTCCCAAGTGGGAACAGTAAGGGGACGAGGAGGATTTAATCGCCTAGAACCCCTTAAGAAACGAACCACAAGGTTGTTTTGACCCAGAACCCGGATGGCAGAACCCAGCCAATGGCAGAACCGCTGAGGAAATGCTCTTTTAGAACGGGAATAAGCCGCGGGAAAGCTCTCAAGGAGCGCACCGGCTGGCGGCAGGAGACACGCTGAGAAGGCGGCCGGAAGCGGGAGCGGGAGGCGGGCGTCTCGAGGACGCGAGTTCAGCTGGGTCCGCTGCGGGGCCTCTTCAGACTGTGGCGGGAGCTTCTCGAAGGCGGCGAGCTTCCTCAGGCTTCAGGCGGAGATCAGCGAGGAGATGCGTTGTCAGCGCTGAAGGAGAAAGGACAGAAATCCTATGGCGAAACGCCTGCTTATATAGCCCTTTACCCCGCCCATTTCAGCGGGAAAGTTCGCGCACTTTCTTGCCATAGGTCGCGCAGCTATGCCGCGCCGTCATTGGTTCAACGACTTGTCTATGAGTGAACCAATGACGATGCAGTTACACTGCGTTATTGAAAAAGGCTTCCGTAACGGGGAAAAAGGGAGACTTTTCCCCATACGCAGTACGAGTGCAGTATCGAAAGTGAATCAGAATTGTGAGATAAAAAGTCACAATTATCCTTTATTTTTTAATTCCATAGCGGAAACAAGCTTCCATACACACCAATGGATAATTAAGTTTTGTTTATTATAAGTGCGTTGCAGTTTTGTCGTCTGCTGCTTTAAATGCTTGAGCTCTTTAAAGTTGGCTGAATTTTGATTGGCCAAACATTAGTCAATGTTTTTATCATTCATCAGCTCAAAAAAAAAGTTATTCCAGCAATATTGTTCCTCTGTGTTATCTTTATAGCTGTGATATGGAATTCCCTATTCTCATATTAGAATGATTATTAAAACTGTATAGTTATTGTTATAGTTATCATCCTTGGTGTGAATGGGCCTTAACAGATAAGCCTATTGCAAAAGCTTGTATTTTAAAATGTAATAATATGTCACAATATTACTGTTTTACTGTGTTTTACTGTATTTTTGATCAAATAATTGCAGCCTTATGGTGAGCATGAGACAACAGTAGTGTAGTCACTATTCATTTTTTTCCAATTGAGTTGTAATGAAAAGGAAGCGTTGTCAGATTTAGCTCACATCTGGAATTTTCACTTCACAAATTGGTCCTTGAACTATAGATACTGATTCAAATAGGCCCTTTTGCAAAGACATTATCAGGATAATACCACTCACATTGAATCAACAAAACAATGAGACACTTTAGACTAAAGAGAGTGAGACAAACAGAAAGACAGAAAAAAAGGAACTCTTCGCAGATCATTTGCTCTATTTCATTAGAGATGCACCATCTGGCACCACAGGGCAGGAGGAGACTGTGGGAAACCCCCTGTCACAGCACACACACACACACACACACACACACACACACACACACACACACACACACACACACACACACACACACACACACACACACACACACACACACACACACACACCATCTGTGCCAGTCAATTCCAACTGTTGCCTGAATTACAAACTAATGTTGAACTTGGAAAAAGTTTTGATTTTTGTGTTTTTGTGACAGAGCTGCATTTCACAGAAGCCTTACTTTTCTCTGGAACAGACTGTATTTAATAAATACTTACATTTGCTGACTTGGGGATACAGAAAGACAAACTGAGCAAAGAAAGGAAACTGATGAAAGTGAAAATTTGCAGCTAATCTGCTTTTATCTCTTTCTAACACCAGCACACTAAACATTTTTTACTTATTGGAGGAAAATAATTACAGTCCACAAAGAGGATCCAAATAACACAAAAGCCTCTAGTAAAATTTGTAGGTGTAATTTACAGTACATCAAAGCTACTTCTCTATGATCTTAGACAGCACCTTTGAAAAGTGCAAACAGCTACAGCTGTCAGGATGGTAATTTAGCATTTACTGTGAGAGGCTGCTGAAATATTTACTGGTGTTCGCTAAGACAAGCATCTCTATTGCTATTGTCAGGGATCTGAACAAACCCTTAACATTCTATCAAACTTCCATGAGCAACCTGTCTATTGAACATGAAAGATACCAGATAACATCTCAAATTATGTGGTTTGTTCAGCACAAGTGGGCAAATACTTTTTGACTTAAATGCTTTTCTGAGAGATCAGTCTTAGAGTTTTTATCTGGTGGACGGGCATAAGAAGTACATTTTAGTGAACTTCTAAACTACTAATTACATAAATAATATACTTTAACAGAATATACTTAAAGGTGCTCTAAGCGATGTCATGCGTTTTTAGGCCAAAACATTTTTGTCACATACAGCAAACATCTCACTATCCCCTAGCTGCCTGTCCCCTGAACACACCATAAAAAACGCGGTCTCTGTAGTCGCCACAAGCTCCAAAAACGGCAACAAAAACAAACTGGTGCAGCCTGGACCACAAAACATAATGAACAGTGCTCCAGCCAATAACCGACAAGAATGATTTTAAAGGGTTAGTTCACCCAAAAATGAAAATTATGTCATTAATGATTCACCCTCATGTCGTTCCAAACCGTAAGACCTCCGTTCATCTTCGGAGCACAGTTTAAGATATTTTAGAGCTTTCTGTCCCTCCATTGAAAATGTTTGTACGGTAGACTGTACATGTCCAGAAAGGTTAATAAAAACATCCTCAAAGTAGTCCATGTGACATCAGTGGGTTTGTTAGAAGTTTTTGAAGCATCGAAAATACATTTTGGTCCAAAAATAAACAAAAACTACGACTTTATTCAGCATTGTCTTCTCTGACTCTGCTTCTTCTTCTTCTTCTTTCCTGTTTTACGGCGGTTGGCATCCAGCTTATTGGTGCATTACCGCCCCCTTCTGCTCCGGAGTGTGGTTCACGACTCCGCAGTGACGCTGCTGACATGTTATCCGGTGCGCCCAAGCTTTGTTTTCAGTCTGAGGGAGATGCATGCTGTATTTAAGCTATTCTACATTGTTTGTATTTTGGTATTGCTATGTTTTTTAAAATGGTGCATAAGTGTGCATGTTGCGGATGTCCTAATCGCCAAAAACAACGACGTAAAAGTGCATTACGAACGCCGACAGATGAAAGGATTCAATGGAATCAATTCAGTGGAATCAATTCAATGGAAATGATTCCGGAAGAAAAGACAATGCTGAATAAAGTCATAGTTTTTGTTATTTTTGGACCAAAATGTATTTTCGATGCTTCAAAAACTTCTAACAAACCCACTTATGTCACATGGACTACTTTAATGATGTTTTCATTACCTTTCTGGACATGGACAGTCTACCGTACAAACATTTTCAATGGAGGGACAGAAAGCTCTCGGACTAAATCTAAAATATCTTAAACTGTGTTCTGAAGATGAACAGAGGTCTTACGGGTTTGGAACGACACGAGGGTGAGTCATTAATGACATAATTTTCATTTTTGGGTGAACTAACTCTTTAAATGCACGTTCGTGACTGTTTCAGGAAGCACAGAGGGGACGGGGAGGAGGAGGAGGGTCTAGCTAGCCTCTGTTTTGTTTGACAACACTTTGAACGTCAATAAGAAGTTACTCCACCCAGGATCACTTAGAGCACCTTTAAGTGTGAACTGAATGTAATGTTTCGGACCCCTTAAGTCATTATAAGTGTATATGACCATCTTCTCTCAGACGAATACAATCAGAGTAATATTAAAAAAAATATCCAGGCTCTTCCAAGCTTTATAATGGTAGTGAATGGTGCTCCTGATTTTGAAGCCCAAAAAATGCATCCATCCATAATAAAAGTAATCCACATGACTCCAGGGGGTTAATAAAGGCCTTCTGAAGTGAAGCAATGGATTTTTGTAAGAAAAATAGCCATATTTAAATCTTTATAAACTAAATTAACTAGCTTCCGGCAGACGGCCTACGCAAATCCACTTACGCCAAAAGAGGGCTGGGCAACAATCTTCTAACAGACTTCTAATTTGTGACCTGTGTTTTGTTTTGCTCTATCCTCAGTGCTTCAGCGTTCGTCAGTGCGTCATGTCAGGGGTTACTCTGTTGGCGTAAGTCGATTTGCATAGGCTGTCTGCCGATTAAAGATTTAAATATGGATATTTTTCTTACAAAATCCCATCGCTTCATTTCAGAAGGACTTTATTAACCCCCTGGAGCCGTATGGATTACATTTATGATGGATGGATGCACTTTTGAACGTCAAAATCAGGAGCGCCATTCACTTCCATTATAAAGCTTGGAAGAGCCAGGATATTTTTTTAATATAACTCCAATTGTGTTCATCTGAAAGAAGAGTCATATAGACCTAGGATGGCTTGAGGGTGAGTAAATCATGGGATATATTTCATTTTTGGGGGAACTAACCCTTTAAGTTCATCAGATTCAAGTACAATCTGATCTTACTTTGCGACCATTAAAATAGTATGTTCTATATAGTATGAACATGGGTGGTATGAATGAAATACAGACATACTACATCCTCCATGTTGTTACTGACACATGACCAACCAGCGTTCGTTGTGTCACTTCACTGCCATTCAGAAATCCTTTCCCGTGCTCTCATGGGAAAGTAAAGTGTCCATCAAACGCACACTTCAGAATCTAAGTGGAGGTAGTAGGTCATCCGGGTACTTTCCGCCTAATTTTTTTAGAATACTATGTATTACATACTACATACTACTTTGCTGGTGTAGTATTTTTCACAAACTAAATAGTATTCGATTTGGGATGCAGCGTAAGAAAACTTTAGCAACCACACAGCAATGCTTTAGCAACCACCAACAGATACCTAGTATTCCTGTTTAGTTTTTTATGCTATTTTACAGTTGGCAAGTTGTTTTAGAGGAAGTGGTATTTTTTCTACCAAATCCTTTTCTACCAAAATGCGTGTTGCATTTTTCTCAGTCAGAAGTCTTTTGTCCACTGTTGGATACTATAGGATAATAGCGTTTCTAACTCAAATGCTTCCTCTCTTCCGGAGTGCACAAAAGGACTCTATGAGAAGCTGTGGCCACTAATGGGGATTATGATTATAATGCTGATTAGCATATTGCCGCCAGACTGTGAGCAATCATATGTTACCACATACGCCCATTGAATCAAGCTTTCTGATGTGATTTGCTCCCCCATTCCTTCCTCTCAACACATACATGCCAATAGTATTACTTACTGTAGCGAGCTCGTCAAATTTCCCAAAGAGCTCGTTCAGTAGTTTGACCAGCTCTTGGGCCGTGCACTGGGAAGCTAGACTGGTAAACCCGACAATGTCTGCAAACAGGATGCTGCAGAGAATGAGAGGACAACAGGTTACGGTGATTCACAACAGACCTTACACTGTTCTTTGTAATGGCTTGGAGACAAGCCAAAAACTGTGTTTTATCAGAAACATGCACAGGAGGACTATAAAAGCAATATGAATCAACCAGCATCTGTTAGCCTTTATCCATTAAAACATTAGAGTCGGTAGATTAACCCAGGCCAGGGGTCCAGGGTGTACATGGCTTTTTTTTTTCAGATCTTTCGATCTAATGGACAAAATAAGCTCACGCAATTTACATGTGAACATGCCGGAGATGACAGAAAAACACACAGAGAGCATCAGCTTCCGTTTCTGCTCTGATAGCCGCAAGACCAGCTGAACACTGTAACATTGTGAACTTGGTGCATTTTTCATCTTCAAACCAAACTTGCGTTTCCAGCCCACAAAGTTTAAATCCCGTCCGGCAATGTTTACACATTAAAGGCACGATATGTAAGATTTTTGGATACAATTTTCAAAAAAACACTAGAACAGTGTTACATATTTTGTTGACATGTGTACTTACATCATCCCATATGTTTCCGAGAATGTTAAAATCCAGAGAAATAAGCAATTTTAGCCTATCAATGACGTCATATCTGCGTTATCCTCGATTTCCTGTTTTATTTTGTAGAAACCATAGAAACAAAGACGCTTTAATATATTATGGATTTTATTAGATAGGTGAACAATTGTTTGAATACATTTATGTACATAAAATTAATCATTGTTATATAGCTCAACACATTTAGTCTCATTGTTTGAATCTTGTTTTCTTGATTTTCCGCGAGTACCGTGTTTTTATGCCTCAGATAAAAACACTATTTTGTCAAGTAGCTAACATAGCATAATCAGATGCAGCTTTATTTTTAGTAACAGTAATACAGCATTTTATCCATCGTACAATACGTTTTAATTGCATACCATTTAGCATCACAAGCCATCCAGCATTTAATATGATATTGTAAAATCGATCTATCTTACAGCAGTGTGTAACAAGTGTCTCATAGCAGCCACCAAGCGAACGCTCAGAGTAACGTTATAACATCATTTTCAACAAATATAACTAATATGATAAACAGAGCTGTGTTACTCCACATACGCTTGACTAGAAGAAGCGGAAGTGGCGACTGTGGCATAATAAAAGTTCTGCTGCTCAAGGCGTGTGTCGTGCTCGTCTCTCATTAACAATCGCTCCAGCTCCTCATTCAGCTCCCACAGCTTTCAGCCCTGCTCTGCTTCATACTACAGTAATGTTAATAATCTCATCCATGAACATGATTTCTGCACGAGTCCTGTCGGATTAATTTGCACCGGCTATGAGGTAAAGACGACACCTCCCATGATTCTGCGCTCAATCTCAGCGTCATCAAGCTACGCCTTTGTTTTGAATAGGTAAACTGAATAGGCAAAAAATTACATATTGTGCCTTTAGGTCAGTATGCGGAGAGTAGGTGGTCTTCTGTGGCTGTTCAAACACATTCAACCACATGAGTCTTTACACTATGAAAGCAATCCGGTTGAATGAGTTTTCGACTACCTCTGGAAGTGGTCAAAAGTGGACAAGCTCAAAATGATTTAGACGCTGTTTACACCTGTGTTTAGCATCGTCTACTTGTGATCTGATCAACGAAAATGGATCTTAATGCCTTGTGTAAACAGGGCCAAAGAGATGAATTAGAGTACGAACACAGCTTTTATAGAGCTCATAGCTACAGCCCACCTTTCATCCTTGCTCTGGAGCTGGGCCTGGATTAACCTCATCTTTTAGTCAGTTAGTTGGTCATGGAAAAGTTACTTGTATGCATCATCTTTCACTCACAAATCGCTTGGCTGGAACAGGTCTTTAGGGATGGCATATGTGTGTATGTGCTATTGTGTGAATTTGCCCCCCAGCACTTGTTCCATCTCTCACTCTCCGTCTCTCCGCATGTGTGGGCAGCGTGGGTTAATTGAGCAGCTCTTGAGTTGATAGCGCTAGCGCTGTGGGCGCCGTACACGCTGTGCGAGCTTTGGTTGGGAGCCAGACTCAGGAACTTAGACGACTGCGCGTGAGTGGAGAGTTGTTGACTCTTATTGACTTACTGATTCAGTATTCGCAATCACAATTTAAGTACAATTGAATTGACACTGTCTGGGAAAAAAAACCCTATAAATGTAGTGCTCTTCTCTCTCATTCATGGAATGGGTTTTTAACATGAATGGCTTGATTATTGAAACGCTCTCTCTCTCTCGTTCTTTCTGTACCTGACGTTGTCATGCCGTTGGATGTATATCTTGTGGAAGATTCTTTCTGGTGGCTTCAGGAAGTCCTCCTTCATCTCCATGGCAACATTCCTGGGCAGTAGGCTCATTAGGAGGCGTTCCTGTTGAAAATGTCCAATACATTTTAGGATAAATAGCAAGTTTTTTTTTGAGTGTCATAAGTCAAGTTTAATATGAATTAAAGAATAAATTGTTATAGTACTCATTAGAGTTCATGTACTAATTTTTTATCACTATCATCAAAACATTTTAAAATAATATAAAGCATTAAAACTACAAAATAACACAAATGGAATTGTAGAAATTTTGGAGTGACCAAATATGACCAACCATTCAAAACTCACTAAATTATTCACAAATGCTGCCCTTTATTTGATTTTTATGTAAGCTTGTTTCCACCACAGAATCAAACATTTTAAAAGCTAATTGTGATTTTTTTTTGCAATTGCGAGTTATAAAGTCAGATTTCCGACTTTATAACTTGCAATTCTGACATTAAATCACATAATTTTGACTTTATAACTCGCTATTGCGACTTTATATCTCACAATTCTGAGAAAAGTCTGAGATATAAACTTCCAATTACGAGATATAAAGTCAGAATTGTGGGATATGAAGTCAGAATTGCGAGTTATAAAGTCCAGTTCTGACTGGGGAAAAAATTACTTTTTTTCTCAGAATTGCGACTTTATATCTCAGAGTTTATAACTCGCAGTTGCAAATTCTGAGAGTCAGAATTGTCAGATCTAAAAATCACAATTGCAAGAAAAAAAAAAGTCAGAAATGTAAGAAAAAAGTCACACAAAAGTTTTATTTTTTATTCAATGATAGAAACAAGCTTCCATGAATTTTTGACATTCATTTAACCAACTTTATGAAGGATGCTTTTCCAACATAGCTCCAATGAGAATTTTTTTATCCAATAAATAACAAATTGGACATGCAACAAAATGTAATTTATGTTATAGAACAAATGTGAAAGTCTCTTCAAGTAATGTTCACCACAGACATGGAAATTTCCAAGGAAATCCATGGCCTTGAGGGTGGCCTTTAAATTGACGTCATGATTGAACATCTTTATAAAAGAAAAACCATTAAAAGTTTTGTGCTGGCCATTGTATGATGGGTACTGTATAGTTTAAAACTGTCCACTTCTGTTATCTCTATGAGTTTTATCTAATGAACTTACTGATAGCTATAAAGTGGCCAATTTCTGTGAGAGATCACAGTTTTGAGCATTGGAGTTGGTTGGCATGGCAAAGGTAAGTTTCCGTGGAAACGCATACAGTTCATTGCCAAGCCATGCGTTACTAAAAGCAGGTGATAAATGCCTTCTCGATGAGCAAACCCCAGCGAGACATGCCACCTGTGTTAAAGCCCAATGGGTCGGTCAAACGTTTGAGCTGAGAGTTGGGTTGAGGGTTTTGTATAACTAGCAGTATGACTGTAAATGTCTTTCATTGACTGTGGAATTTAAAACCATTGAACATTAGCATCTGCAACATATAGATAACATGTTTTTCCTTGTTGACAAAATATAAAGTTAGCTGTTCCTGAATATCTGAATATGTGCTTTAATATCTATACTACTGTATGTACTTATTTGGTCAAAAATAACTTTTTAAAAATGCTTTATTCCTGTGATGGTAAAGGTGAATTTTCAGCATCATTACTCTAGTCTTCAGTGTCACATGATCCTTCAGAAATCGTTCTAATATGCTGATTAAAGAATAGTTAAAAGTGCACAATTATAAGCAAAGGCCATATTGCATGTAAATGAAATAAAATGCCTAATGTTATTGCACATAAAAGGCTCTTGAATAAATCCTTGACATGCAAGAACCATTTATGTGCAGTAACATGAGCACTTTATTTTGGTTATTTTGGTTTGTAATTGTGTACTTTTACCTATTCTTTACTGTATATGTTGGCAAGTAGTGTATCCATAATTTTGTCGTATGTTTGTACAATGACAATAAAGTCTCTCTGGTCACCACTATCCCACTTAGTTTTTCCATTTAATCCAAAACATACATCTCAAATACTCTCCCCCTCGTGATTCATTTCATCTGCCCCGGAAACGCTCAAACTTTTGAAATCAATACATCAGCCACTCTTGCTGAATGTGAATTATAGATCATCTGAATGTGCGAATGGAAAGATTATAGACTGGTCCATATCTCTGCAGCGAGTGTGATATTTTGTGTATCAGATAGAGAGTTGTGTGGTACAGCCTGGTGTGATGTATAGAGTGGGTGGTGTTACCTTCTATTCAGGGAGTTTGTTGGGTAGGAGGTGGATGAGTCATGTGCAAACAATTATAACCAATTTCAGTCGCTAAGGAACAAGGGGAAAGTGTCCTCTCCGCTTTAGTTTGTATGAGTGTGTTTTGCATCTTTCCATCTTAGGCCCCTCTCCACTTCATTTATAAATCATTCAGTAATTATCCACTGCAATCTAACCAGAGCTCGGCAAGGGAGATAAGTTATGCTAATGTTGCTATTTGATTCACATTCTTTATCATTGATATAATCCACAATGACAGCTAAAGGAAGGTCTCACTAAGAAATAAAGTGAGATGGTGGATCTGCTTGTTCCGGTAGACTGCTGCTGCAAGGAAGTGTTTAAACAAGTGCATCACAATCTGCTGTGTGTGCAGTTTTGTCCAAAAATGTCCATCCCACAAATATGCTAACAGATATAGCGAAAAATTTAATCATTTAATCTAAGTATAGAAAAGTTTTCTTTCAGGATTGGGTTTATAGAAGTGCTGTGTATCTAGTCAGATACATGGTAGATTTTTTAAAAATATATTAATAATATTATTAATATATATTAAATATATTAATTGGGTTAATAAAAATAAAAATCATTTATTTACAGGTAACTTTTAATTTTACAACTTTTACATTTGTTACTTTAAAATCAACATGAATTTAATTTGCAATCCATTTTACTGTAAAAAAAAAAAAAATAAAATCATGAAACATGATACTGTAACGTGTATGCTCTGTTTTACTTTCATTGAGTGTTTTTTCCTCTGTGTCTGGCCATCTGTGTTCTCCTTGGTTGTTAATTAGCTCTACACCTGTGCTGTTTTAGCTTGATTTCTGTGTTCCGCGTCATTAACGTTTTGTTGTGAGTTATACCCTGGTTATCTCCAGCATATTTCATTTTTGGATTAAGATTAAAGACTGTTTTTATTCTATTCCTCATGATCGTGCGCTTCATTGCTGCAACACGTAACATAACATAACAGATTTTCGCTGTGTTTTACTTTTTTCTCTTTCTCCCTGTCACCCATGGTCCTGCTAGCAGCCCAAACCTAACCCCGCTTTGAGCAGAAAGACTGCTCACTGGAGGACCACACTCAGGACTTTTTAGATATGGCTAACAAACTATCCAGACCGTTCGCTCTACAGAAGGCACGCCTTCCAGTTAACAGTCCCCAAAAGGATTTGTGGAGTGGGTGCTGGTGAACAACGGATTGGTATTCACCATCTGCCCTGCTGAGGACGACATCACCAGCCCCACTCTAGACCCATAGCCTCCGGACTGCACGAAGCAAATGCCAGGACTCACCGCAGACAAAGAGCTTGAGTATGCCGCGATGCACAAGCCAGATAAGAGGACTGAGCCAACCATCACCTCGGAACCCGAGTCCCACAGTGAGTCTGACAAGGTGCGTGAGCCGGCAACAACATGTGTCCCAGTGGGTGTGCTTGTGGAGTTCATGGGCATAAAGGAAAGCCATGCCCACACTCCCGCCAATGAGGGTGAGCTGCAGCTGGCTTCTACAAATATTTCCGATTCTACCATCCCAGCTGGTTCCTCCCAGCTCAAGGTCTCCTGTGCCCCCGTTGGTTCTGCCCAGCTCAAAGTCTGCCGTGCCCCTGCTGGTTCCTCACAGCTCAAGGTCTCCTGTGCCCCCGCTGGTTCCACCCAGCTCAAAGTCTGCTGTGCCCCCGCCGGTTCTGCACAGCTCTAAAGCTCCTGTGTCCCCACTGGTTCCGCCTAGCTCTAAGGCTCCTGTGTTCCTGCTGGTTCCTCCCAGCTCAAGGTTTCCTATGCCCCCGCAGGGTCCTCCCAGCTCAAGGTCTCCTGTGCCCCTGCAGGGTCCTCCCAGCTCAAGGTCTCCTATGCCCCCACAGGTTCCTCCCAGCTCAAGGTCTCCTATGCCCCCACAGGGTCCTCCCAGCTCAAGGTCTCCTGTGCCCCCACAGGTTCCTCCCATCTCAAGGTCTCCTATGCCCCCGCAGGTTCCTCCCAGCTCAAGGTCTCCTATGCCCCCACAGGTTCCTCCCAGCTCAAGGTCTCCTAGGCCCCCACAGGTTCCTCCCAGCTCAAGGTCTCCTATGCCCCCACAGGTTCCTCCCAGCTCAAGGTCTCCTATGCCCCCGCAGGGTCCTCCCAGCTCAAGGTCTCCTGTGCCCCCGCAGGGTCCTCCCAGCTCAAGGTCTCCTATGCCCCCACAGGTTCCTCCCAGCTCAAGGTCTCCTAGGCCCCCACAGGTTCCTCCCAGCTCAAGGTCTCCTATGCCCCCACAGGTTCCTCCCAGCTCAAGGTCTCCTGTGCCCCCACAGGTTCCTCCCAGCTCAAGGTCTCCTATGCCCCCGCAGGGTCCTCCCAGCTCAAGGTCTCCTGTGCCCCCGCAGGGTCCTCCCAGCTCAAGGTCTCCTATGCCCCCACAGGTTCCGCCCAGCTCAAGGTCCCCTATGCCCCCGCATGTTCCACCCAGCTCAAGGTCTCCCATGCCCCCACAGGTTCCTCCCAGCTCAAAGTCTCATGTACCCCCGCAGGTTCCACCCAGCTCAAGGTCTCCTATGCCCCCGCTGGTTCGGCTCATCTCTAAGGCTCCTGTGTCCCTGCTGGTTCCACCCAGCTCAAAGTCTCCTGTGTCTCCAGAGTTCCCGCCCAGCCTCCCTCTCCTGCCTTCTCTTCCAGAATCAGCTTGGTCCTCTGCTCACCTCTGCTGAATCCCTTCAGCCCCTCTGCTCCTCCTCTGACACCACTCTATTGTGTGGATTAGCCTCGGGTCTTCAGGTCTCCATCTCTGCCCAGTAAAGAGGAATGCCTTGGCTCTGCCTCCAGACCTCGATCCTGTCACTCCACCTTGGCCCATCGACATGTCGGCCCCGCCCTCCCTCAGCTCCACCTGGAAGCATCATCCTTATAGCTACACTGCACACTAAAATCTTGACTGAAATGTTTTTGTAACTTTAATAAGGATTAATCTATGTTTATTTTATACAGTGAAGACTGGCCGGTGTTAATTTATATTTAAATACTTTATTCAATGTCTCTGAAAGAAGTCTCTTCTGTTCACCAAGGCTAAATTTATTTGATTACAAATTCAGTAAAAACAGTATTGCAAAATAGTATTGCAAATTAAAATAAGTGTTTTCTATTTGAATATATTGTAAAAATGACAATTATTCCTGTAATGGCAAGGCTGAATTTTCAGCATCATTACTCCAGTCTTCAGTGTCATGATTCTTCAGAAATCATTCTAACATGTTGATTGGCTGCTCAAACATTTTTTATTATTATCAGTGTAAAAAGTAAAATTTTTTGTATAAATGTGAGTCTTTACTGTCACTTTTGATCAATTTACTGCAACCTTGCTGAATAAAAGTATTAATTTCTTTAAAATATTTACTGATCCCAATCTTTTGAACTGTCTTACAGACAGAAAGATTTATAACCGAATAACAATTAATTTCCCAGAAAGCCATACCTGTTCAATTCAAAAAATTCCATTTCAAATTCCAGTTTAACTTTCTGTGTTTTTTCTGTTTCAGAAACATACACTGATAACACAATAAAGAATATAATCAGGGTCCATTTTGATGTCATGTTGGTTTAGAAGTTTACATTTGAAGCTAGTAAGCCAAATGAAAATGCTAATGCTCTGAGGTGCTTTTGGTAGGTTTATAGTTGTATACAGCCTGAATACCAACTAAGTCAACCACCTGACCTTAGACCCGATCTCACAACTGTTTTGTGTGTCTTAGAGTACATGCATCTGTGTGTGCGTGTAACCGTATGTGTTTTCTAAGAAAGTTTGACCTTTAAGCTAGTCAGGGGGGGAATGAAAGCAATCTAGCAAGGTAATTGCCTGTCAAAACTGCAACTTTAACTTGAGGGAGAAAATGAAACAGCTGATCATTTCATCTAAAACATGCAGCTGCTCGTTTGCGTGTATGCCAACGCACGTGTCATGCAAGTCTGACCTGTTTCTCGTTCTCGTCCTCTAGTTGCAGGCGCTGTTGGATGCAGTTTCTGGCTTGTAGGAAGGCCTTCCTCTGGGCGCGCTCAGTAAGGACTCGCACAAACACACCCGACAGATTCACACCGACCAGCAACACTGCGTTCGCTACCAGCTACAAACACACAGAGTGAGAAAAATTACAGGGTTTGTGTGACCATCGCTTCTGACAATTATGCAACATTCGGAGACTGAATACGAACTTTCAGTAATTAAGAGTGGCATACTGTGTGTGTGTTAACGAGAGAGAAAAACGGGGGCACAGAGCGAAAGTAGCTTGAAGAAGAGACGGACACAGATGCCAAGAGAGGGGGCAGGGAGTTCATTTTTTCAATCCATCCTGAGATGATGATAAACTTGAGTATGGAGACAGACGCAAACCCCCCACGCTAGATAGCCTGAGAATCTCAGCAGATTTGCTTCTGTGACTCGAAAGAATCAGCAATTGCCTGGCTTTTGAGACATGTCACTTCAAAGAGGCGCCAATTAAGGGCTTTGTATTGTTCATTCATAGAGCAACAGAAAATTAGATTACCCAGAATCCCTTCAACTGGTCTATGCATTCTTTTAACAGGCCTTTGTAATTGAAAGTGAAGGCCATTTGCTGAAAAGCACAAAGCCGTGGCATTATTACAAATCCTTAGCAAGGTTACGAGGCTTATAAATTAGGTAACAAGGCTAATAAACAAAGTGGCCAGCTTGGTTAAAGAGTATTGGCTATTGATTGGTAATCACTGAAAGGCTTTGCACAATCAGAGCCATTGCGAGTGGCTTATACACGGCTGACCGTCCTGTATTATAATGTCTGATGTGCACCAAGGTTACGCTGTGACAGTCTGAGTGAGAGGTTGTGAAAAAAAACCTCATTAACTCAGCATGTGAACGGTGACACTTGTGTCTAGATGTGAAGTGTTCTTGAAGTTTGGAGTGCAATAATGAAATACTGTATATGCTGTGTTCTGTGAGATGCTGCTGTTTTAATGTGAAGTGGCACACTGATATTTTTAGATCAGGTGATTTTAATGAGTTTATGTCGATCCTCTTTTCTTAAGGTCTTTGGAGCATTTTGATTGGATTGTAGGCACTCTGTCGGTCTTTTCACACAAATCCAGGCTTAAGCGGTCAACAAATCCAGTCCCTGTTCTCACAGGTTTGGTTTTTGATGATGGAAGCTACAATTCCTGTGCGAGTGTTTGTCACAAACATCACTTAGCATCCAGCGAGTATGTAGTGAGACATGTGAAACTGTCACGGCGTTTGGTAAATCAGAAGTGCAGAGGTTATGAGCTGAACTGACATGTGTGTCAATGTGTCCGTATGCCAGATTAAATGAAAGGTCAATGCATAAAAATGCATATGAATATCAAACCTTACAGGTTTGGGTTTCATTTTAACTTTCATGTTCTGTTGAGATGTAATGCATTTAATGGCCTTATTGGCCTCAGCACCTTATTCTCATTTCATATTCTAAAGGTGCCCTAGAACGCTTTTTCACAAGATGTAATATAAGTCTAAGGTGTCCCCTGAATGTGTCTGAGAAGTTTCAGCTTAAATACCCCCTAGATTTTTTTTTTTAATTCAGTTTTTTAACTGCCTATTTTGGGGCATAATTATAAATGCGCCAAGTCAGCGCCCATCCCCTTTAAATGCTCACGCTCCCCACCCCCGAGCTCGCGACTCTATAATACATTGCATAAACAAAGTTCACACAGCTAATATAACCCTCAAAATGGATCTTTACAAAGTGTTCGTTATGCAGCATATCGGATCATGTGAGAATAGTATTTATTTGGATGTTTACATTGATTCTGAATGAGTTTGATAGTGCTCCGTAGCTAAAGCTAACATTACACACTGTTGGAGAGATTTATAAAGAATGAAGTTGTGTTTATGAATTATACAGACTGCAAGTGTTTAAAAATGAAAATAACGACGGCTCTTGTCTCCGTGAATACAGTAAGAAAGGATGGTAACTTTAACCACATTTAACAGTACATTAGCAACATGCTAACGAAACATTTAGAAAGACAATTTACAAATATCACTAAAAATATCATGTTATCATGGATCATGTCAGTTATTATTGCTCCATCTGCCATTTTTCGCTGTTGTCCTTGCTTGCTTACCTGCATAAAGTCTATTGATATGGCTGTGCACAGCTCCAGACGTTAATACTGGCTTGTCTAATGCTTTGATCATGGGCTGGCATATGCAAATATTGGGGGCGTACATATTAATGATCCCGACTGTTGCGTCACAGTCGGTGTTATGTTGAGATTCGCCTGTTCTTCTGAGGTCTTTTGCACAAATTAAATTTACATAAGAAGGAGGAAACAATGGATTTTGAGACTCACTGTATGTCATTTCCATGTACAGAACTCTAATTATTTAACTATGCCGAGGTAAATTCAAATTTTCAATTCTAGGGCACCTCTAAAAAAAATGCTGGGTTAAAAACAACCCAAGTTGGGTTGAGAATGGACAAACCCAGTGGTTGGGTTAAATGTTTGTCCAACCTCCTGGGAAGTTTTATTTAACCCAACTATTGATTAAAAATTACTACATGACTTAAAATGAACCCAAAATAGGTTGGAAATTAAAAATCAGACACATAATTACTAGACTCAGCAATAATAATCAAAAGGTGAACATTTATTAATAAGCAATTTAATAAATGTTTATTGTTTAATTATTAATCATTAAACTTATTTCCAACATATTTTGGGATCATTTTAAGCCAGCAATACAGTCATTGAGTTAAATAAAAGTTACATTTAACCCAACTGCTGGGTTAAAATGACCCAACTTGGGTTGTTTTTAACCCAGCTTTTTTTTAGAGTGTGTTCCTCTGACCTAATTCAAAACCTACTGCTGTCATTTCAAGCTGTATCCCTCTGTTTTTTCCAAAAATGTGACTAGTATCTATTTCAGTAGTGTTGTTTGTTTCGAATGAATGTGACCACAGCAAAAACACATAACATAGGTCAAATCACAAATTCTGTCATCATTTACTCACCATCATACCTGTATCACTTTCATTCTTCTGCAGAACACAAAGGAAGATGTAATGAAGAATGTTGGTAACCAAACAGTTTTGGTTACCACTGACTTCCACTATACGAATATAAAAACACATTTCTAAAAATATCTTAATTAAAGTATTAGTTCACTTCAGAATTAAAATTCCCTGATAATTTACTCACCCCCATGTCATCCAAGATGTTTATGTCTTTATTTTTTCAGTCAAAAAGAAATTAAGGTTTTTGAGGAAAATATTCCTGGATTTTTCTCCATATGTTCAACGGGTTATAGGTCTGAATGTCAGTTTCAGTGCAGCTTCAAAGAGCTCTACATGATCCCAGATGAGGAATAAGAGTCTTATCTAGAGAAACGATTGTTCATTTTCTTAAAATTAAAATTATATACTTTTTAACCACAAATGCTCATCTTGCACTGCTCTGCGATGCGCCACGCATTCTGTAATCACGTTGGAAAGATCACGCGTGGTCATTTCCTCCTCAAAGTTTAAAATTGTCCGATATTGCTGTTTTACCTTTTTTTGTAAAGGGCATTTGACTTAATCTTTCTAACGTGATTACGTAATGCGTGGCGGAATGCAGAGCAGTGCAAGATGAGCATTTGTGGTTAAAAAGTATATCAATTTTTAATTTTTTTTAGAAAATGACCATTTGTTTCTTTAGATAAGACTCTTATTCCTCGTCTGGGATCGTGTAGAGCCAGTTGAAGATGCAATGAAACCTTCAACCCGTTGAACCCCAGTGAAGTCCACTATATGGAGAAAAATCCTGGATTGTTTTCCTCAAAAACCTTAATTTCTTTTCGACTGAAGAAAGAAAGACATGAACATCTTGGATGACATGGGGGTGAGTAAATTATCAGGAAAGTTTAATTCTGGAGTGAACTAATCATTTCATGTTCCACAGAAAGTCATTTTGGAATGAGGGTAAATGCTGACAGAATTTTCATTTTTTCATCTCTATGTTCCAGTCTGATGCTTAAACGTGAAGCATATTTTTTGAGCTATGAAAATAACCTAGATGAGAACTAAAAAGAAAAGGTTTGGCAGGTCTGTAAGAAAGGTCTGTGTGAAAACCTCCAACCCCAAACAACATTAGGTTTACTGTGTTAAATGTAAAATGATATTTAAAACGTACAATGGCATTTTTTAACTTTTGTGGTAAAAGTTAATCCCTATAGCTGCACGCAACTGTTTAAAACATTCTAATGTTAGACTCACAATTGTAATACTGAAAATCAGTGTTAAAGCTGTGCTGATATTCCACACAACAGCACTCGTACACAGTCGATATTGCTTGATTGTATCACTATCACGCTGGCTGGAGGAAAAGTCATTTGAAGAAGGGAAGGACTACAGTCCCAGTCAAAGAGAAACTTCAAATGAAAACAATTTCCAACTTCAAAAAAATCAAACAGCACTTAAAACTTTTGTTCATGTCTTCATGAATCTCCAAGCATGTATAATTATATTATTCAAACTCAAGGGTATTCTGCTATTGGGTATTCCAGTCATTTGTTGTGCCATGTCAGAAAATGACAGCCTGCAGTGGTTTCACAGTAAAACTCTAACTGCTAAATCTGATCAAATCAATTTTTAAACAGTTTCATAGTATTTTTATACTATGTTTGGCAAAAGATCCTGCAAGCTGCAGAAACATCCAAATAACCTCAGTTCTGATATTCTTAATTCAATTCAATTCAATGCAATTAAAAGTTAAAATATGCATTTAAAATGCACACAATAGTTTATTCAGATAGCTCCTTCATTTTATGTTTCCTAAGCTACAAATAATTAAGTTACACATCTCACATTTTTAAGTTACCAGATTATTCCTGAATGATTCTGATGATTTCTGAATGATATTGTGGTTTATTTTTCCACAAAAGAAGTTCATTCTGACTGACTCCATCCGCTGTGCTTTCTTTAGGAGCTGTCCATCCTCATTGGTGCTGAAGTCAAACAGGCCCTCGCGCGCTCTTCACGCCACCTGTGTGCACGTGCAGTGCGTGCGCCCACCGCCCCCCATGCTCCAGCAGTGCTTTACCATATATGACACGCCAAATTTAAAAAAAAAAAAGAAATACGGAAAAGTTATGGACGGAATGTTCAATGACACAACTTACCGGTGTCCACACTCGAGGTCTACGCGCCGTTAACGACGTCGCCGTCACGATGAAATGCGACGCCGCCACCAGGATGCCGAACAAAACCGCCAAGAGCGTCCTGACCGGTAGCAGAGAGTAGGCAACGAAAGTAACGAGCATCAGCTGCCAGACACCTTGCTCAGGTGTTGTGCTCGGTGCGTCAGGCCCCTGCGCGCCCTGCGTCCCGTGACCCAGCGCGAGAGGAAACGGGCAACAGAGCAGCGCGAACGTGAAGCTGAAGAGCAGCGCGAGTCGCGCGATCTGCTGCAGCTGCGTGACCTGCAGATATTTGACGTTGGTGACGATGAAGAGTGAGGTGAAGATGACGCAGTGGACCGGGTGCGAGCCCTTGGACACGGTGAAGCGCGAGCCGGCGGACAGCAGCTCCACGAGCGCCAGCGCGGACGCGGCGAGGATGAGGATGGCCAGCGCTTTGAGCGTGGCGTTCTGCTCGAGCTTCAGGTTGTACTTCTGAAAGAGAGTCTCGAGCTCCTTGCAGTCAAACTCGCGCTCGCACGCACCGGCCAAGCAGCGACTTTTCCTCCGCCGCGTGCGGACTCTGGGAAACGGAACTTCGTCCATAGCGGGGCCATTCATACAACCAGAGCTCTTCTTCACAAGCACCGCATGTCCAGCACTTGTTGTCGCGGTCCTGGCGGCAACTGTCGCGCCTCGAGACGGGCTCGCGCACACTGACCCCAGCGCGAGATCTAATCCGCAGCACGCGCCGCCACCATCCACAGGTTGGTGACTGTTGTAACGAGCGCAGACAGCACCCGCCTCCTCTTTTCTCTCCCTCGCTCTCTCTCTCCTCCCTCCTCAAGGCGGTCTCCAGGGAACAGACCACCCGTAGCGTTTGTTCGGCCCCAGAAAGAGGTTAACATCGACCACGCAGAGCCGGGACTCCCCTCTCTGCATCCCACAACTGCATCTCAGCGCCGCGGCCGGATCACGCATGCGCAATGTCAGCCCGAGATTGAGAAACCAAGCACGTCTCCCAGTCCTCAAAAAAGATAAGACAAGACAGCAGCGCAGCTCTGACAGGGCTCGTCTTAAATGGAAAAACGGCGAGCAGTAGGGCAGGCTTCATGCATGACGCTCGGTTGTGTGTATGAAACGAGCGAATGATGTTTTCCTTTCGACTCACCCAAACAGATATAACCCAGGAGAGTCTCCCGCCGTGCGCCTATAAATAGCACGCTGATCAGTGGCCTTTTAATTAAGCACTTTAATTCCAGCTCGAGCCTTTGTTTGGAGTGCCGTTACCGATCCGGAGCGGAGCAGGTGTTGCGGATTACAGATCGCATTCATCTTTTATTCTCGCGCATCTGCGTCTAAATTGATTACCGCCGGGTGCCTAAGTGGATTTTTGCGTTGGGACAAAGGGGTTGAGGAGGTGTGCCCGCTCCTCCATTCATGACGAGACTCTTGCGCTCATTTGGCTGCTGTTAAATGGCCCGTCAAGAGAGCGCTCGAGTCCCACTCGGACCTTAAACCCAGAATAGAAATAGACAACGGGCGTCGTTAGGGCCCCTGACAACTTTCTACACGCGGCCCCCGCGGGGCGAACTCTGACAACAGATAATTCTGTCATAAATAATCATTTCATTATTAATAAACATAAGCGTTATTGCTATTTAGTTACCATGACATCAAAACTGACAATTCTTATTCTTTTTTAATGAAATACAGGCTATTTATTATTATTATTATTATTATTTAGGCTATTTGTGCACTTTTCCAAAATCTTTAATCAAAATATCTTCCCCTCCCTCTTCTTCTCTGATGACATTTTTACTGTCATGAGGTCGGGACAACCTGTCATTCACATGACATCAGCAACCATCCAATCAATTCGCCATGGACAAATTCAAGTCCCGCCCTACATTTTTTTCTTGTTTGCGAAGATGTTTCACTTCGATATAATCACAATAGGGAAGAAAAGACTATTGTAACTTCCGTTTCTATATATTATAAATTCTTCATTTATCCCTTTTAGGGAAATTCAAACATCTATTAGCTCACACTTAACAATTACAAACACCTAATTACAAACAATAAAACAAACAAACAAACACCCAGCTAATAATAAAAGTAATCACCACATCCGCTAAAATTAAACATATAATAATAAAGAACACAGTCCTAAACATAAATTAACTCAAATTAAATAAAAACTAACAAATTACATGCCGACTTTAAAGACAGATTACACCAAGAATGATAACTATAAGGATAAAGTTTTTAAAAATAGAGTCCACACTACAGCGATAACAAAAACAAAAACAATATTGTTGGAATCATTTTCAGAGTGATTTTTTTTTTTTTCAACTGATGAATGATAAAAACCAATCAAATTGAAAGCCAATCAAATTACATCTGGCTTTAAAGTGTGCAGTGCGGTTACATTTACGAAACGTGCTGCATGCTCTTAAACATAATGCTGCTGTGGACGGGTCATTTTTTTGTCCAAAGGCCTTAATAATAATAAAAAAACAAAGGTATGACATCCAAAGTATGTAAGGTTGTACAACTAGATCTCTTTTATTCAATCTTAAAAGGTTTTAATTATATTTTGCTACGTATTTTAAAGATTTTGAAGTGTCAAAAGGTCATTCGGTTTAACCGTGCAAAGGCCAATACAGCCATTTCATTTGTGATTAAAATATCTTAAAATGAAATAAATGTATATATTTCTTTATTCCAGCACTATTTTTTTAAACATTATATATCAACATAGTGCAAAATGGGATTAAAATTATGTGTAGAAGTCGTTGCTTTGTTATGAGAAAGAATGTCCCAAAAAATGAATTTCATTGATTTCATTCAGAGTAACCAATATAAAGGGACCATTTTGGATCAAGTCATGCGTCAATATCATGTGACAGGATGTGACATCATTCAGACTAATTCTAATTTAACTATTTGAAAAATGCATGTTTTCACTTGCTCATATGCATTTCCCGAAACATCAGCTCATTCGGTACAACCGCTATAAAACATGTAAAATGTAATATTTTACAAACTTGTATTAAATATTAAATGTTTGATAGTTCTTTTGCTAGCTAGCTAGATTTCAGCCTGTTAGCATTGTTTGAAAATATCATCGTTCGGTAAAACCCAAATTTTGGTTAAACCAAATTATTTTTTTGGTGACAAATTTTGTCCATCTTATAAAAAATGACAAAAGCAGTGTTAATTAATTATAAAAACAACATAATCACATTGTTAACACTTAATAAAACATTAAAATTAATTATATCTCCATTATGTTTTTTCATATATACATTATGAAATTAATGTTTTTTACTTAATCAGATTACTTTTTCAAGTAACTAGTAATGCATTACTTTTAAATTTACAAAAAAAAATATCTGTTACTTTTTCAATTAAGTAATGCAAGTTACTTTTGTTTTCCCATTTGTTGACTGACAGCTCCCCTGACCCCATGTTGAGAGAAATCATGATTATGTGCAGAAGCAATGTGTGCACTGTGTAAACATGATGGTTATTGTTGTTTTAAACTAACCGTGAGCATGCATTTACTCATTTACTACCTCTACGTCCTATTCTTCTGTATTCCAGAATGGCAGCACAGCTGAAAGGTTTGTTTGAGCTTCACCCTCTACTGTACAGGTGTGAATGTAAAGTTCCTTCTTGAGGCTTATTCATTTCACTTTTGGTGTGAAAGAGCCTTGACATTAACCAAAAATAGAAACCTTTTTTGTTGTTATAAAAACAAACCAACCAACCAACCAAACAAACACACACACAAACAAACAGCCCAGATGAGAAAAAGTAATGCAAAACTAATGTAACACATTACTTTCCATAAAAAGTAACTAAGTATTACTTTTAAAAGTAACTTTCCCCAACACTGCCCCCTACACTCACATTCACCCTCTCTCGGTCATTAATTTT
Organism: Chanodichthys erythropterus; assembly: GCF_024489055.1. Taxonomy (NCBI): domain Eukaryota; kingdom Metazoa; phylum Chordata; class Actinopteri; order Cypriniformes; family Xenocyprididae; genus Chanodichthys; species Chanodichthys erythropterus. Next base: position 35,224,027 of record NC_090224.1, on the reverse strand, counting down.
TGGTCTAAACCTTTGTCATTTTTACCATTTTCTTCGGATAATATTTCACATTTGTTCCCGCGTTCATTCTGACTTCCAATATATAAACATACATGCACAAACATGTTCAATCTGTGCACAATTTCGACATCAAAACCAGATAAAAGCTTGACGATTTCAGAATCTCACGTGAATGTGGTTTCCTTATGTTTTCAGGTTTTCAAATGGCCCTTTAAATCACAAAATCATGAAAAGTCAGTACAATTCTGCTGTCTATTCAGGGCCCTTAAACGTTTCCCAAAGCATCCGAATCCCCTGAAGCGGACAACCCAGAATCAGCTTGTTTTAGTAGCTTGGGATCAAAAAGACATCATTCAATCAAACCATGACACCAAAGAGGAGGTTAGACACGTCAAAAGACTAAATTGTGTGTGGGTTGTGGCAAGGGAGCATGCTTGTATTATTTATGAGCCCTTGATTAATCACGACTACAGCTTGTGCTGTAGTGAGTATGATCTGTAACTTTATATCCATCTGGCTGCTCCTCAGATTTATTGTGAAGAAGCTGTTTATATTCACTAAATACATTTCAGATAAGCCGAGATGGCACTCAACAGAATGGTAGCTGTCAGAACTATCACAATACATAACCGTTAGCACCTCTGAAGGATTCATGAATCTCATAATTGCGATAATTAAAGGCTGACATAAAATCAGGCTTCTGAGAGACTTGTAAGTGATGTTCTCCTTCAGTGGCAATCACTCAAGCCTGCAGGGCAGTTAGAAGTTATTTTAGTCCATTCCTCAAAAACGGTTTCAGTTCATGTGTATTTTTGGGGCTTGCATGGCCTGCTTTTGATGGCACAGCATGCAGTAGATGCCCTTGTTGGCTGGTAGAGCCGTCCCAGCACTTATCCTCACAAAAAGTCTGTCAACATTATGAATTAATGTCTAAACCCTACTGTGCCTTTTCAGCTTATCAGGTATGGCTGACTTGCTCGTCTAATCTATCTAGACTGCTTCCTTTTACTGTTAGAAACAGATTCTGACACTTCATTTTCTCCTAACTACATTTCAACTTGTCTATAGATCAGTCTGTCTATAGATTGCGCTTTGATTGATTTATGTTGTTCACTGCACTTTTTTACACCGGTGTATTTGCTGTTTGCTAGAGGCGTTTGAGTGATTGATTTTTGAATGTTTTATTGATCCTCTGTCAACATTTCACACAGATTCATGTGATGGAAAACATTTTGACCAAATTCAAATAGTTCCATTAAGGTGAACCACCAGCAGGAACCTGCTTTTTAAATTTTCACAATGATATTAACATAAAACATGCTTTTGAGAAATTGCTATTAATTGGGAGCAACAGGTCAGGCACATTTGGCTTTCGGGTTTCCTCCATTGATTTACTCATCAATCCATGCCTGTCAACATGGGGGGATAACCAGGAACATTGTCTCGAGGGGGGTCCAGAAAACATGTTTTTACATAAGGGGTCCGCGCTTATAACTGTAATTATTCTGGGGCCTGATAATTCAAGTGACTGAATGAGATACTGCAAATTATTGCTGTAAAAATATTTTGCATGACACAAAACAATAACAATGATTTGAAGAGGACAAAATCTAGAAATAATATGACTGTTTCAAATAACCCAATCATAATTTCAAGTGAACTTGACATGGCATGGCTTAGCATAGCTTCACATGAACATGAACAAATCTTACCCACAGGGGTACAGGGAACAATGCATGACAAAGACCGAGGCAAACATGAGGATTTAAATACACAAGGATCGATGACAAGACAAGACACACCTGTGTGCAATCAACCCAATGAACCAATGACATGAGACAGGGAAACATGTGACAAGATCACATGTGACAAGATCACATGAGGACAAGGGAATCACATGACATGGGAGCACATGGCAAAACATAACAGACATGGCAGAGAAACAAGTAGCATAAAAAAATAAAACATGAAACTTGAACATGAACCCTAAACTAAAAATGACAATACTACATTTGAATTTAAATTTACTTCACAGTTGTTGAAAAAGTATGTTCTATATAGTACGAATGCATATAGTATGAATTAATTCGGATGTACTACATCCGCCATGTTGTTACTTTCACATGACCTACCAGTCTCAGTTACGTCCCTTCAACTCCATTCACAAATCCTCTCCTGGTGCCTCATGGGATAGTGAAGTGTCCATCGTATATGCACTTCAGAATCTCACCGGAAGTAGTAAGTCATCCGGGTACTTATTCGCCCTGTTTTTCGAATATATGAATTTGGATATACTACTCTGTTCGCATACTTTTTTCCGCGTACTAGTAGAGAAGTATTCATTAGTTGCCATAGTTACTAATTAGAGCACACCTGTTTTGTATTGAGTTCCTTTGTCTGTGTATTTAAGACCTTCAGTTGTTTTTGTTGATAGATGTTAATATAAAATTATGATAACATTTGGTTTCTTTTTGCACCATTTCATCAAGTAATATGTTAATCTAAATAAAAATTAAATTTTAGACTGAGTAAATGAAGACTTTGACAACACAAAATAAAGGGTATTCTTTAAAAAGACAAAAAATCTGAAGAAAAAACAAAGGCTGCATCCAAAACCTTGCTGCCTCGCTGTCTTATAAGAGATTGACTTGTACGGCAGCGTTTGTGCATGAAGGTACCTCACGAAAATTATTTCGGACAGACTTCTGAGGCAGCGTAGGAGTTTAATGATCTACAGCAATATAGTGCGAGCTTTGGTGAGAACTAAACAAATATTTAATTATTACAGTAGTAATTTCCCGATAAAAATGATATCAAAATTGAAATATGTTGGTCAAAATCGTACATTTATACACAAAACTTTCGGACGCCATATTTATTTTTCTAGCTCAACTGTCACAGAATGGAAAGCACAGGATTGTGGGATATCAAAGGCAGCTAAGGATACATCCATGCTTCCTTCAAAAATCGATCTGAGGAAGGTATCTCAAGAGACAGGAAGTGAAGCTAACATTGGATTCGGACGTGCATTGATGCCTTACTACCTTGAAATGTGTCCTCAGAAGGCAGCATTTTCCAGTTTTCGGACGCAGCCAAAGTGTCAACACTGCTCTCAATGTGGCTTGACTGAATGGAAATTGCATTTAATTAAAGGGTTTGTTCACCCAAAAATATAAATTATCCCATTATTTACTCAGCCTTAAGTTATCCTAGGTGTATATATAGCTATCTCCTCTCAGTCATGTATCATGTCATGCATCGCGTCAGAGGTTACACCTGCGCCATAAGTCGACTTGCATACGGATGTTTGCCAGAAGCTGGTTTTTATAGTTTATAAAGTTGTACATATGGATATTTTATTTACAAAAAGGAATCACTTCACTTCAGAAGGCCTTTATTAACCTCCTGGAGCCGGGTGGGTATGATGGATGGATGCACTTTTTTGGACTTCAAAACCATGAGCGCCATTCACTACCATTATAAAGCTTGGAAGAACGAGGGTATTTTTTAATATAACTCCAATTGTGTTCTTCTGAGAGAAGAAGCCACCTAGGATGGCTTGAGGGTGAGTAAATCATGAGATAATTTTCATTTTTGTGTGAACTATCCTTTTAAGGATTTACCTTATATTACATTTTAGATTAGGCCACAATTACCTGTTTCGGGGCCAACGTTTCCATGAACATTTTTCTACATCACATTTGTCATTTTTATTGTGCCTGACTAGACAAACGACATGGCATGTTCACGAGACCTTTGTCAGTGATGTTACAACACTTTGCTCTCTCGTATGAGAGAGTAAGACTCAGCTAATGCTCGTATCACCGTGCCAGTCTTAGACGCAGCAGGAGCCAAAAATGGACAGATAAGCAAGGGGGTGGGAAAAGACGCAAAAAAAAAAAAGCACAAGAGAAAGAGAGGTCCCCTGCTTCTACACCATCCTGTTTTCACAGATTAGCTTTTTATTGATCTACCTCTCACCTGCTCCCTCTCTCAATTTCTCCCGTACACGCAGACACGCTCTCTTTGAGCGCAGCTACCTACTGGTGGCAGCAGCCCTGCATTTTTAACACCTACACGCACTCACACACACATATGCAAACACATTTTTCCTTTTCATCTGTGTGTATTCCTCTCTGCCAGGGCCTTTGTGAGTAGAGAGACTCTAAGAATAGCAGTCAGTCAGATGAACACCTCAGAACGTCTGCTTCCAAAGGAGTTCCGCTGTGCGTGTTTGTGTGCGCGTGTGTCTCAGGAGTAAGAGAGACAGCAGAGAAATGAGAACAGACAGCTTTACACGCACCAGTCTCCTTGCATTATATTTGGATAGTAACAACACACATGCATACACAGGCGTACAAAACAGATACACAGACACACAATGACAGCTTACAGTTTGGAACCTCCGTTCCACGTCCTGGTTGGTGGGCAGGGGTTGCGTTTCCATAGTAACAGAAAAAGGGAGCTCCCCAGGCCCCTCCTATGTGCACAAGTGCTGCAAGTTCACCATGTATGTAAATGTGCAAATATTTTCTCGTACTGCTGAGCGCGATAATAGGCGGGTAAGTCTTTTTTGTTAATAAGCCAAAAACAAAACAAAACAAAAAAGACAGAAAAAAGTTTTAAATTCCAAAACTGCAATTACGATATGACATTTATGTTGGTATTGTGAAGTTGCGTATACATAAACGCTAAAGCGCACGAGTTACAATTTTCCAAAATGTCAAAAAGAACTTTAAACCACCTCAATAAAAGGGTCAGTTGATCCTGAAACTGATTTCCTGTGACCAGACACGGGTCACTTCCTGTTCTGAAGCTAGGTGAAAATGTCTGATTCTGGCATGAGTCACACAGTGCTTGCCCTTTATAGAACATACGCACACCAGCTCATAAACACACAGCTTATGAGTTACCTAGCGAAGATGTGTCATTTTGTGTTTATAACCCTGCCTAAGCTGATTTGCTGGTCTTAGCTGGTTTAAGCTGGTCTATAGATGTGATCACACACTGCCAATAAGAGCTGAGCAAACTAATTCATCTGTGGATTTTTATTTGCTAGGGGTTTGGTAGTATGTTTTGTGTAGTGGCTAGTGTTTAGTGGTTCTTAGGACATAGCTAGGAGTTGGGTAGTGTGTTTTGGGTAGTTGCTAGGGTGTTTCTAAGGTATTGGTAGTAGTTAGGGCATTGCTAGTGGTTTGCTGGTGTGTTTTGGGTGGTTGCTAGGGTGTTTCTGGGGTTTAGTAGTTGTTAGGGGCTTGCTAGTGCATTTTGGGTGGTTGCTAGGGTGTTACTAGGGTATTGGTATTTGTTATGGCATTGCTAGTGGTTTGCTAGTGTGTTTTGGGTGGTCGCTATGGTGTTTCTAGGGTATTGGTATTTGTTATGACATTGCTAGTGGTTTGCTTGTGCGTTTTGGGTGGTTGCTAGGGTGTTTCTAGGGTATTGGTATTTGTTATGGTATTACTAGGGGTTTGCTAGTGTGTTTTCGGAGGTTGCTAAGGTGTTTCTAATGTATTGTAGTTTTTAGCTCATTGCAAGGGGTTTGCTAGTGTAGTGCTAGTGTGCTAGTTATGCTAGTGTGTTTCTAAAGGCAGGAACACACCAAGCCGATGCTGACGAACTAATGGTGACAAAAGCAGACTGCAGGGTTGGCTCATGTCTGCAACTTCTGGGTCCAAAGTTGCCCTGACACACCAAACCGATGCTCGACAACCGATGACCAAGTAGCAGGTCCGTTCTGTGCCTGCGTAAGAATTAAATGCCTTTCTGTACCAGCAGGTAGTAGTATCTGAACAGCCAATCAGAATGATTAGATGGCCCGATGGTCCAACAAGGTCAGACGCCGATTCAACATGTCAAATTGGCTGAAAAAAAAGCTGATGAGGACCAACTTCAGCCGACGGTGCAGAACACACTGAGAAAACTTAGTCAGCCGATGAACAAAAACTGCCCGCCAGCTGACCTTCGGCTTGGTGTGTTCCTGCCTTAAGGTATTGGTAGCTGTTAGGGCATTGCTAGGGGGTTGCTAGTGCATTTTGTGTGGTCACTAGGGTGTTTCTAAGGTATTGTAGTTGTTAGGGCATTGCTAGGGGGTTGCTAGTGTGTTTTGGGTGGTCACTAGGGTGTTTCTAAGGTATTGTAGTTGTTAGGGCATTGCTAGGGGGTTGCTAGTGTGTTTTGGGTGGTCACTAGGGTGTTTCTAAGGTATTGTAGTTGCTAGGGCATTTCTAGGGCGATTGTGGTTATTAGGGTATTGTTGAGAGATTGCTAGTGTGTTTTGGGTGGTTGCTAGGGTGTTTCTGGGGTATTAGTAGTTGTTAGGGGCTTGCTAATGCATTTTGGGTGGTTGCTAGTGTGTTACTAGGGTATTGGTATTTGTTATGGTATTACTAGGAGGTTGCTAGTGCGTTTTGGGTGGTCACTAGGGTGTTTCTAAGGTATTGTAGTTGCTAGGGCATTGCTAGGGCGTTTGTGGTTATTAGGGCACTGTTGAGGGATTGCTAGTGTGCTAGGCAGTTGCTATGAATTACTTGGGCATTCCAATGGTTTCTGGGCCATTGCTAAGGGTTTGGTAGTATGTTTTGAGTGGTTGCTAGGATGTTTCTAGAGTGTCCACGGTTATTAAGGCACTGTTAGGGGTTGCTAGTTTGTTCAAGGGAAGAGCAAGGGTTTTTTTGTTATTAGGGCATTGTTGGGGGATTGCTAGTGTGCTAGACAGTTGCTATGAATTACTATGGCGTTACTAGGGTTTCTATGGCATAACTAGGGTGTTGGTGGTTGTTAGGGCATTGCTATGTGTGTTCAAGTGGTTGCTAGGCTATTGAAAGGTGGTTGCTAAGAATTAAGGCATTATGGTTTCTAGGGCAATGCTAGGGGTATGGTAGTGTTTCTGCTAGGGTATTTCAAGGGTGTTCATGGCTATTAGAGCATTCTTAGTGGTTTGCTACTGTATACAGGGTTAAGCCATAGGCAGTTGCTATGAATTACTAGGGTGTTACTAGGGTTTCTTAGTGGTTTCTATGGCATTACTAAGGTGTTGGTGGTTGTTAGGGCATTGATAGGGGTTTGATAGTGTGTTCTGTGTAGTTGCTAGGGTGTTTCTAAGGTGTTGGTGGTTGTTAGGGCATTGATAGGGGTTTGATAGTGTGTTCTGTGTAGTTGCTAGGGTGTTTCTAAGGTGTTGGTGGTTAATAGGGTATCCCTACATAGCCAAGATGGGTAGCCGGCTGGTCCCCCAGCCTGACTTGCTGAAAAGTGAAATCCAAAAGTAAAATCCATGGATGAATTAGCTTCCTCAGCTCTCATTTGCTGTGTATATAAGCACTTAGGAGCTGGTGGGTTTGTACTGTAGGGACACATTTCACTGTGAGTGTTGATTTGTGTTATAATGTGTTTGCAGCCCCACAAGAGACACCAGCTAATCCTAGCTGTGAACATTAGAAACACGACCCATAATCTTGCACTTTAGCCACCTACAAGCCACGGCTAAGGCAAACACTCCACCCACACAACAAGGACATTTATCACTCTACAACTTTTCCAAGGGGACGATGAATAGATTTAATCTTTGTATATTCGATGTTTGCTAATTCCCTTGCTCTACAGTGAGTCAGTGTACACTCATAATAATGATTTTTCTTTATTAGCATCCAACTTGTACTCCACCTCCACTTTACATGAATCTCAAAAGGGTACTTTGAGACAAATTGCCAGACATCAAACAGCAATTAAAAGTTTTTAGTGGGTTCATCATTTTGTGTTGATGGGAAATGTAGGCCGTGTACAAGTTTATCATTGCTGTGCTTGGTTCAGATGTGGAATATTCCTACTTGAGACGAATGGGACAACTTATAAGTATATAAAGGAACAAAATGGCTTTGCTAGCATTTGTTTTGCAGGTGTACAATTCAGCAGAGGATCATATTTGTGTTTCACACACACCCATCTCTGTAAACATTGCTAAAAAGGTTTTATTATCTTGAAATACACGAACTTTGACTCATTGATGCAGTTAATGATTATCAGTATCTATGTATATTTCCCAGCAGGTACCACTATCTTTGTGTGACATAATACATACATCTTCAGTGAAAGTGGAGGAGAAACTAGCACAACTCGCCAAGAGGAAATGCGACATCAAATGGCATTCTCCTGCAATTTTCAGTAGGAATTTGGGGATTTCCAATATTATTTTAATATTTTTATATATCATTTATATACTATAATATTATTGTTTATATACTATACAAGTATTTATTTATATTTTGAATAAGCTTTTATTTTTATATTTTGAGTTGTAGTATTTTTATTAGCCTTAGTCATTTTTATTACTTTTATTTAGATTTAATTTATTCATGCTTTCAGTTTCAGTACTTTAACTTCAACTTTATTTTAAATTAAAAACTAAATGTAATGTTTTTTTAAGTTTAATATTTTCATCTAATATTTATATTTTATTTTGACTTTATTTTAACTAATGAAAACTATTTTAGTTTTAGCTAAAGCTGCAGTTAAAAATGATCCAAAATCATTTTTTGAGCAAGTACTGTACATAACCAGCCATCTCCTTACATTAACCCGTTTCACAATAGTAAACTTGTAATAATGTTTTATAATTCGAGTGGTACTGGTGGGTTTCCACGGGAAATTCAAGCACGCCGCCGTTCATCTTTGCATCATTACATAACATCTGTTTACATAAAGAACAAGTCCCAGCTAGTATACTATATCATGTGAGGATACTGCAGGTGGCGGATCATTTATAGCCTTTTCTCACAGCAGCTGGAGAGATTACACAGTACAGAAATTGAAATCTACAGTAGGGCTGCACGATATATCGCATGAGATTGTCACGCGCATTTCATCGATAAAGCCGGTTCCCTGATTACCGCTAAATCGCCATCACCTGCTTTCAAATGGAGCGGCATTTAATAGACAGAGCCGTAGTTCACTGAAAAGCCACGCAATATTGCGTTCATTTTCGAAGGCGATACATCTGCGATATGAACGCGATATTGCGTGGCTTTTCAGTGAACTACGGCTCTGTCTATTAAATGCTGCTGCATTTGAAAGCAGGTGATGGCGATTTAGCGGTAATCAGGGAACCGGCTTCATCGATGAAATGCGCGTGACAATCTCATGCGATATATCGTGCAGCCCTAATCTACAGGTAACGCTAATACATGCTAAATACACATAGTCAAGCAATGCTGATGTTGTTAACATTTACAATTTAAAAACAAAGTATAATAATAATAATTTGCACAGTTCGACGTGATCCAAACTAAGCGATCATTAGATTTAATCACCATTGGTAGCGAGATTTATTGTTATGCTTTTTTTCTCAGTTGGTCAGAACAAAAGTGGCAGATTACTTGTTCAGATGACATTTTCCAGTGAAAATTCTTATTTTGGTCAGACTTCCAAGACTACAATCTGTGATTCCGAAGTACAGTGTCCACCGGTGCAGTAACTGACAGCAAACATTCTCCTCAAAACTTCGATTCATCCGCACTGAGGAGCCGCGCCAATACACAACCCACGTAAAGATGATAATTTCGCAAAAAACTGTAGTTGCAGGTTTCAAACAGAGATGGCGACAAAGAGGCAAAACCTACGGGCTTCAGCTCTTACAATAACAACAATTAAATGTTGAATGAGAAAACGGCACGTTCTTATTCATGTATGCTGGATAAAATCGACATATGCAGACACTTGCAGAAAACACGACTTTCTTCCCTAAATAATTGCTCTTTTGCATGTTTTTGTTTACAAACTATAGTTCACCTATTTACATGAACGTAGTTAATCCGTCTCAACTCAACACTAGAAACTAGACTGCAAGATGAGGAATTGTTGTGTTCATTCACAATTTTGTGAGCACATTTGCACCTATTTGCATAACATAAATGGCACTAACAGTGAGTGTAAAAAAAATGAAAACATTACCTGCAGTGTTCATGCTGTGCAATTTCAGTAGCGTCTGGTAGAGCTGCCTGTGCTGTTGATCTTGACACATTTATTAGCATGCAATGCTAACAAGCCTGAAGCTCTTCACTGACCTATTCTCCATAACACTCGACGGTAGCCAGCAGCATCGGCGGCACAGATAAAAGGCATGGATAACTGCCTGTACCTTTAGTCCTGCAACTGAACTATTTATAAACTTTATACTAATACCTACTGGCAGCATTTTCTGTTCTTGTATCAACATTCGAGGGGAATCTTACAATAGTGCCGAGAGTAAATTGCATTATATTTAAAAAGGACAGGAGATACATGTACAGTGGGCACTGGGCATTCGCATTTAATTTTATATTCAGAATCAACTGCATGCCAGGGAGTAAATTAATTCAGACAGGAGAACAAATGCTGGAAAAGCATTCTCTCAAAGGCAAAAATAAAGAAAGAAAGAAAAAGAGGGAGAGGGAAAATGTAATCCCCAAAGAAATTAATTTAATTCTTAGATCCTTTAGGTTTTCAATACACAGACAAGTGAAAACCTGTCAGCAGTGGGATTTGGGATTAGAGACACTGTAATGGAGTGGTTGCTTCAAGCAGGGTGAAATCATTGGCTCCAGGTTATTGTTCAATAAGAGATCACAGTCGCACATCACTGAGATGATAATGAAAGGGGCAGCTGAGGTGAAGACCTGTGAAAGGGCACTTTGTCTAAACAATTTCTTTTATGGATTTAATCTTACGAATAGCTTTACTGTGCTGATGATTGAAGAGAGAGCAGACGCTGAAGTTGAGTTAATGTGTAAGACTAATCGTGAACAAACAAATATGAAGAAAATGTGGTGCTGCCACGGTGTTGGAATTTTCCACTATTTACCGTTTTCCTGAGCAAACAATGAGCACCGCACATGATGGATTCTAACTTCCGTTTACGTGACAACTGTACTTAAAAACAGAAAAGTTTTTCCTTTGCATTTTTTGAAAAGTTTCATGTATAGATGACTACACTAGCTGTGGTTCCTTTCCAATGCATGAAGTGGTTTTTCAGGCAATTCGAAAACAGGATATTTCGCAAAGCTGCAATGGAAACCATTTTTCCGCATTTACAGGTCACCTGGCATATGTAAAAGTCACATGATCATTCTTTAAAGATGGCGTGGTATGTTTGGACAATATACGAGACAGAGTTCTTTAAAAAATATGGGAATACTGGATTCTAAACAACAAAGACATGCCACGATTTATCAAGACCTTGAAACTGATTTTAGGGGGAAAGGCTTCCAGAAATCACGTATTATAACCTCCCAGAAACACCTCATATGTGGCCACTCTCAAGTATAAGGGGCTTTCATTGCCATTAAAGGATTAGTTATCCTCAGAAATTTTTCTCCATATAGTGGACTTCACTGGGGTTCAACGGGTTGAAGGTCCAAATATCAGTTTCAGTGCAGCTTCAAAGAGCTCTACATGATCCCAGATGAGGAATAAGAGTCTTATCTAGCGAAACGATCGTTCATTTTCTAAAAAAGAATAAAATTTGATATATTTTTTAACCACAAATGTTCATCCTGCACTCAAGGCATCAAGGCCGTTTGGTTTAGTCTTTGCACGTTCACTTTGTAAGTTCACAAAGTGAACGTGCAAAGACTAAACCAAATGGCCTTTACAAAAAAAAAGGTAAAACAACGTCGGACGATTATGAAGTTGGAGGAGAAAATGAGATGTAATTTTTCAACCTACCGCAGTACTTCCAGTACGTCACGTGTGACCTTTCCCAACGTAATGCACGGCCCATCGCAGAGCAGTGCAGGATGAGCATTTGTGGTTAAAAAATATATACATTTTTATTTTTTTTTAGAAAATGAATGATTGTTTCGCTAGATAAGACCCTTATTCCTCGTCTGAGATCATGTAGAGCTCTTTGAAGCTGCACTGAAACTGACATTTGGACCTTCCAGCCATTGTACCCCACTGAAGTCCACTATATGGAGAAAAATCCTGGAATGTTTTCCTCAGAAACCTTAATTTCTTTTTGACTGAAGAAAGAAAGACATAAACATCTTGGATGACATGGGGAACAGTAAATTATCAGGACATTTTAATTCAGAAGTGAACTAATCCTTTAATGCCTGGATAAAATAATGGCTAGTGCGGTGGCTGCGGAACTGACATCGCAAGAGGAAAAATTTACGTTTTAGTCGCATAACATCGGTTAATGGAAACAAGACATTTCACAGTAGTAGTAGTTTTTTTTTTTTTTTAAATCAACGTTTAGAAAATAATCTGTGATGGAAACCAGGCTACTGTCAACTACACCATCTCCATTCACACGTATCCACAAAAAACTAAAAATGCTCTATTATACATGCCAGGCCAGTAGCTGATGTGGTCAGAATTAGAATTAGTTGGCAATGTTAGAATTTGGAGCATGTAAATAATGCGTCTTCGCTGGTTGTATTAGTGGTGCAGTAAAGCTGCGGCACTGACAAAAGACGGTCATTGAAACACTGTAAAGTGATGGCACTATGGAGCCATGTGCATTTTTAAACCATTTTCATAGGTTTAACATTACATAATCAGCTCGGAAAATACGGTCATTTGACTGGAAACACCGGAGACCGGAAATGTAAAGGATAATTCCGCTGTGAGTCGGGTGAGACTTTCGCATTCAGGAAAAAGGTGGATACAGCTCTGTAAAGAAAGCACATCTCCTGATATTCTGGAGACAAGATATGGCTGGGGCAGTTTGCTATGTGGGGGTTGTTAGGTGGTTGCTAGGGTGTTGGTGATTATTATGGGATTGCTAGGGGTTTGCTAGAGTGTTCAGGTGGTTGTTAGGCCGTTAATAGGAGGTTTCTATGCGATTATTAGGGCATTGCTAGTGTGTGAGGGCCCGTTTACACCAAGGACAATAAAGATAACGATAAAGATATAATTCTAAAAAAAAATTTTCCAGCTATTGAACAATAAAACACTGACAACCAATCAGAATCCATTGGAATTTAAGGGCTCGTACATTAAAAATGTCAGATAAAATTGCAGAGAATGTCTAGAAAAATCCTCAACTTCTGCCGCGAACAAAGCGAGTCAAGCGACTCGACGGAACCCACAATTCAGTTCGGCAATGCGTGACATCACCCATTCAAAGTAAATGAGAAGCATTAACGCTGACGCCCTGTGTGAATGCAGCGTAAGGGTTTGGTAGTGGTTGCTAGGACGTTTCTATTGTGTTAGTGGCTATTAGGGCATTTATAGACGTTTGATAGTGTTTGGGTAGTTGCTAGGGTGTTACTATGCAATTGTTAGAGTGCTGCTAGGGTTTTGTGGTTATTAGGGCATCCTGGTTTGCTCATGTGTTCTGGGTGGTTGCTAGGGTGTTTCTATGGTGCTGGCGATATTAGGACACCACTAAGGCTTTGCCAGAATGTTCTGTGCAATTTCTAGGCCACTGATAGACAGTTGCTAAGGTGCTCTGGGCACTCGCTAGGGAGTTGCTAGGCTACATCTAAGTCTTTATGATATTCTGATGCCTAGATATGTGTGATGACCGTTTTAAATTCAAGTGGAAATAATGACAGACTTGTTAAACAGCAAGATTCTGTCCTTAGCAAGCACCACTAATGAATATGTCCTATATTTTCTTTTCCTCAGAGTTATTAAGCAGTATTTACAGTGGCATTGTGGCATTCCCTGCGGTGTTGAGCTCCCTGCAGGGCTCTCGGAACTGATGAAGGGGTATTAGCATAATTAGCTAAATGTTAGCTGCTAGCCGGAATGATGGTCCCTCGGTTTGGCCAGCCAACAGCACCAGTCTCATCCAGGCAAAAGAAAGGATGAGACAGTCTAGAGGAGAAAGTTCGGGGGAGGGGAAGAAAGGGAAAGCAAGAAGCTACGATTACTGGAAAGATGCTAAAAACACATAGAAAGCGGGTAAGCAAGGAAGACAGTGGTTAGGAGTGACTGATTAGAACGATCAGAGGAAGTGAGATTGAGAGAGAGATTAAGGCAGTCAGCAAGGGAGAGGCCATCTGCACTCGGAATATGTGGAATTGGTTTTGGGTCTGGAATGTCAGAATAAAGTGTGGATATGGAATGCTTCTGTCTGTACAGAGCTCGAGGGTTCGTGTAAATGTTTGTGTGTGTGTGTGTGTGTCAGCTTTGGTTTTGGTTCAAAATCCCACAGGGATGCAGTAATCCGCGCAAGGCTCCGAGATTTGAGTCTCTAAGCAAAGCGTTTTTCTCTATTTATAAATCTCTTAATCTGCACAAAGGGCCCTGTGAGACACACACAAACCCAAGCCCATGTGTGTGATTCTGTGTATGTGTAATACAAATTTGTGAATAGAGCAGTGTGTTAGCTCTGACGTACAAACAAGGGGCATTTGTAGTGCACGCCACCTGGATTCAATAAGAAATGAGGGTTATTTGGGTCACAGGCCCTGCTCAAAAGTGGGATCAATAATTTTGTATGTGTGCTTCCACATGAAGCTCAGAGACATAAAAGCAGAATCAAGGTGACCTTTAGAGTGGCCTTGACCACTTGACCTGTCACCTCTGAGCTAAAGCATTAAAGAGAGGAGAAAATCTGAAGCATAATTTATAAAGTTACAGAGCTTGGAGATTCAAAATGCAAGTGAAAAATGTGTTCTACTGTTTGTGTTCTACCAAAAATAAAATTGCAAAATAATCATATCGTGAGATATGTCGCAATTGCAAGATCTGTACAGTAAGTGCATTTGATAAATTCACAATTATGAAAAATAGTTGCAATTAAGAAGAATTTAAAGAAATTAAGTCTCAATTGTAATCATTTATAAAGTTGCAGTTGCGAGATATTGTGATATATAAAGTCACATTGTAAGATTTGAAATTGCTAGATATAAAGGTACAATAATAAAACAAATTTACAATTATGAGAAATATATTAAGAATTACAATAAAATTAATTCACAATTGTGAGATATAACCCTAATGCCTTGTAATTGCTATAATGGTACACAAAAATGACGAAGTTCGGTTCGGTACAGCAAGGTGAGAAAAGTAAACTTTTTTTTTTCTTCTTCTTTTTAATTAAACAGTGTTTTACTGAACAAACTGTCTCTGTCTTTAAATTCATTCAATTATAATTAAAACTATACAGGGAGCCCTTACTTGCTATTAAATATAATATTAAAGGTTACAATTAACAACAGAGCTCAAACTATTAAATTCAGTTGCTATTTATTTTATTTTTAGATATAATCATCAACACTGAATAATAATAATAATACAGTTGTATGAGAATATGTAAATTACACAAGGCAGTTTTTGCATTAACTTCTATATCTAATTTTACAATTATGTTTCTCCAATTTGTTGTTGAAATATAATCATTTACACAGTGGCTGTCATAACTTGATTTCATGACGGATTTATTTAAACATTAAATAATTAAGACATCACTAACAGGTTAAGTAAAATATAAGTCATAATATAGGCTAATATAGTGCATATATTTAGTGAAAGAGTTCATTTCTCTAGCGAACTAACAAGCTGTGGGTACTGAATGGCTTTTCTGAGGTAAATACTATGTGACATTGATTACAAGCTGTTTTATTGATGTCTTTCCGCGGTTGAAACACTGATTGAGCGATTACAAGATATGATACATTTCAGTAAGTTGTACTGCATCTTTCAACATACCTTCAGATGTTCATTCTTGTAACTAGTAGTGCAGAGGAAGAGGTGATCGCGTTCACTCGTGTTTTAACTGAGGCTCCTATGTTAGGTGAGCGTGTTACGCCACATCAAAAAGCGTCAAAACTGCATTTATTGTTTGAATTTCGTGATAAAATGGACATAATTTGAAAGATGACACTTTGTTTCTTATCTAAAATAACAAAACACTGAGCTTATTTCGATTATTAATGCTGTTTAAAAGTGGTTAGGCTACAATGTATTACCAGCTGCCGTTAGAAGCTCCGACTCACGCATAGGACTGTACATGTACATTGGCTTGTCTAGCCTGAAAAATAAGCTTTTTTAACTCTATTTGAGCACAAGAAACAACATTTATGGGACATGTCAGATTTTGTTGCTGATTTGAAATATGTTATTTAATTGTGAGTTCGCCAAGCCGTTTTTGAGATTTCAGGATTCCCCCATTCAAATAGACAGGACTTGGTCTTGGATGCCCGAAATAGCTGCAAATATGGCTGCCGAGTGAACAGACTTTCCTTGAAAGGGACTTTGGTAATGCTTACTGAGATGGCACATTCAGACGGGACTAAAATCACTGAGAACATCTGGTAATAATTACTTTAGCCCAACTCTCCATGTAAAACTAATCCCGTCCAAATAGGTCTAGTCATTATTGCAATCTTAGCTCGCTCTATTTGTGCACATTTGACATGTATTTATTTGCAAATCAGCTCAATAAAGAACATAACTGTAAATTTAAATAAGGGCGACACTCTGTCCATGGCTCATTGGAAGTGTTGCCAGTGGGTTGGGTTTCTCTAGTCAGTTTGCTAAGCCTGAATGAGCTGTTGCATTTTTTTGCTCCCCCAGTCTAAGATCAGGACACATTTTGATCATTTTAGGCTAAAAATAACCATTTTTTCAAACCCTTTGCGCATATTAGCTTATGCCATCAGCTTGATATGCGATTTGACTGTCTGACTGAACAGATTACTCATTTTATATAACCATGTCAGAAGTAGTAAGATCAGTCTCATTGTCTAAGTAGAGAACAAGAGGATGCAATATGCAGGCTCTCATTCACATTCACACAGATGCTGTGATCAAAAATGGTGCAAAAATAGTCATGCCCTACTTGCTTATGTTGCATCAACTACTCAGTACAACCCTCCCTTCAACTTGTCAGTTCTAAAATGCAAACAAACTGCTCAATCATCCAGTTTTCACCAACATCATCTTGCTTTTCTCTGTCTATCAATTCTCTGCTACGTACAAAGCTGTCAAACATCTTGACCTTGTGTTTACTAGAAGCTGCCCCCCTCCCCCCAGTCGCTGTGACTCTTCTTCATGTCGGCAATGTTTTATCTCAGCCCCACACTCTCTCCCACTCACCACCTGCCCTTTCCCACCAGAGCCGTGACAGAATTTCACATGCTCTATTCATTTCTTCATCCGTTACCTTACTTCTCTCTTAAGATTGTTTTATTATGGCTTGTTAAAGGACTATGGATTGTCATTGCCTTAGTTCTTTTAATGCTAATGGCCAATGACTTACTTCCTTGGTCACATTTAAGTATTTTCTGTCTCTATGTTAAGAACAAAGTGGTCATTAAAAACAATAGTAACCTATAGGTTATCATATATACATATATATATATATATATATATATATATATATATATATATAGTGAAATAGGAATAAAACTATTGTGGCCATTTAACTCATAGCCCAAGAGGTATAATGACAAAATTAAACCCCAATATATATTTTAATGACGATAAAATTCCATGCCCTTTGTGTCTGTGTATCGACACCAACTGAGTTCCATGTTCAGTGATATAGTGACTCCTAAGGTTACTTTTAGTGTGAATTTCAATATTCAAAAGAATACTTTGATTACCATGTCTATACATGTTCAATATTTCTCTATATTTATATTTTGTACTTTGTATTAATTATTATTTGTACTATCCCGCCACTTCTAAATACATTTATTGCTCTTAACTTTGATGTTAGAAAAGTAGTACAAAAATCCATCAGAATGGCATCACTGAGAAAGTGGGAAATTTGTTTGATTTACAGGCTGACAAAAAACTGCATATTTTACCAACCCCTAGCTGAGAGCCACAGTAAAGTGTTGAGACTCCCGCCTGCTATTATACAGAAGCCACATGCACCAGACTGCCCTTGGTGAAAGCCAAACCAAAAAAAAAAAAAATGCTCCATTACAGTATAGCAGTCAGTGCTTAGAATTCCAGCTATTCCAAATCAGTTCCATTTATGCCCATTCTGTTACTCCTGCTTCTGAATTTTCTTGAAGCATAGGTTGTCTTTTTTAAAAGTACATTAATAGATTGAATACATGACTTTATGAACACATTGACCAACTGGCATCTCTACTTTGAAATCTGAGAAAGTCTGAATAATTTGTATCCTGGTTTGAACAATATTGCATTCTGTCAGACTGAAATTGAGGGCAGAATTGAATACTTTAAACTTTTTATATTTAGCTGTGTTCAGGCATGGTGAGAACAGTGGGTGGTTCACCCCAAGAAGATTGATGAAGTTGACACACTCCCACCCCCTCAAAGGACAACTTAAAGCTTGCAATGACTGCAAGAATTGACTCTAATGGAGAGGACTAGAAGCTTCAATAAGACAATTTCTAGACCCTTGGTTGTAAACAGCTGCCACTACTTCAAATATCTGCATATTTCAGTGTAAATAAGTGGATTGCACAAGTGCCAAGGTGATGCCACAATTTTCTAGGAATGTGGAAACTGTTCTTGCTTACTGTACTCTTCTCATCCACCACTGAAGAGCCCCTATCACATTAGTTTAGATCAGGGTTCACACTTCACTGCCAACATTTTTTAAGGCCATTTTAGGCTAATGGACACTGACTGGTCATACCTTTGTACAGGTCAAGTAGAATAAAACTGGTCATTAAAAATAAATGGGAAAAGAATACACTGAGGAGGTCTACTCCTCAACCCTCTACTAACTCCACTGTCTTAGGCAACACCAAGGTCACTAACAACTAAAAGATCAACCAATTTAAATTTGTGGGCACCACAAAAAGAGCCACTTGAGGGTGGGCAATAAGAATGGGTCAGTATTTGGCCGGTTTTCCCATTTGCGGCACACAGGAAGGTCTGTAACACCTGGAGAAAGTTATTTGTTTGCATTCCCAACAACAATCCCATTACTCCCAACCTCCAACTTAGCTCAGACACATTTTTTGAACCTACCTCCTAAACTGAGCTATAAATGCCTGGTGACTAATACCATGACTGGCTAAAGTAATTGTTTCTGGAACTGAGATGAATACTAATGGATCGCTCTCTCCAGGTTTATTAGACCTCCCTGGTAATGGGTAACTGGAAGGGCACAGGGATGGTGGTGACAGCGCTGAAGCCTGAGGGGACAGCAGTCCAAGACAGATGTTAAGCATACTCATGAGGACATTTGTCATCTGAGTCTCACATTCCTTTAGCTAAACCTGAAAGCCTGAAAGCTCAAGCCTGGTAACTGGAAGGTTCCTGGTTTGATTCCCATTAGAAGAGACCCATGAGTCATCACAATTGTGTCCTTGAACAAGACACTTTACCCAAAGTTGCTCCAGAGGGACTGGCCGTGTAATAACTTGCACTGATTTATGGCCACAGAATGTGACAGTAATGGAAATAAATTCCACTGCTCCTTGTTGTGCAATAATAAATAAAGATTCAATTTGATTCATTCTTCCTAAATGATGCCCTTGTGGCTCAGAGAGCCATTTAATTTAAATAAAAGGAACATTAAACATTAAATAGGAAAAATAAAGTGTCCAGTAAGAATCCCCTAACATTCCCTTCTAGGACCTGTCAGGATCCAGGGAAATTGAGATCAAGAAGTCGGCAGACCAGGAGTACATGTGACTGCCGGACCTTGTCCTTACCTGGACTACACCCTTCTCTGCACTCACCAAACTTCAATCACATATATTCACCACAGTCACTTTATTTTAATAATTAGGGATTCAAGCATGTAGCTCTGAAACCCTATTGTAATTGTTACTATTTCCAAGGATCAGCATTCTCCCCTGAAAGTGATCAGGCAGACCAAACCGTAAGCCATAGATACTTGAAACTTTCATGGATGGTAGTACCCACCCCATCTACACCGTCACCAAGACTTGCCCCAATCGGCCTGATTGTGGTGCTACAACAATCAAAAGTACGTAATGGCTCATGACTCCTGAACCGTTCATCGCAGGCTCAAGTGACTTATATCGCTGTAATCCTTGGACAAACAAAACACACACTCAGTCGTCACCTTGGCGAAATAATCAGATATTTTGGATTTTTCGAAAAACATACTTTTGTGACCTAGGTTTTTCACCCGATCTGAACCAAACCAGCGCAGAAAGATTCTCTGGAGTCTGATTGTCAATAATTTTCAAAAAAAGTCAAAATTTCAAATTACGTCCACGACGGGATGCCAAAATATTCGAGGTGGGCGTGGACACTTTTACTAAAATGGCTATCCCTCTTGAATGGAATGAGATCATTTCACCAAACTTGATACACCTATATATTGGATCGTTCTGTGGTAGTGTGAAAAAAGGACATGGCAACTGGACACTTGGTGGCACTATAAAATAAAAACAACAACACAAAAACGGCCATAGCTACGCAACTGTCAGTCTCATTGACTTGAAAACGGGCATGCAGTGTCTTCGTCCAAGGTGGTGCAATTGTCTATGAGAACATTCGTGCATCTCAAAAAACACAACCGGCTGTCAGACAAGGTTAATGGAGGCCAATCAGAACGAAAGTCAATGGGGCTGTTTGACTTACGGCCAATAAAGGATTGTATATCACACCTTTTTTTTGCAAATGCCTGACATTCATACCACATGGTAGAACTCCTTTACTCTGAGCAACTTTGCCTCTAGGACCACTGCTGTCAATTGAACCGTTCGTTAAATATTGGAGATTATTTAAAAAACTTACTTTTGCAAACTAGGTTTTTGGGCTCAACCTCGATAACTATTAAAAAGCTTAAAAGTCTATATTTCTTAGTTAACTGCATTAACGTTAAAGGCCCTAAAGCACTTGAACCCTGATAACTGTATTATTTAATGGTTATTTTATTTAAAATAAAACACCTTTCTGAGGCTGAATATTGTATCCACTGCAATGTTTTTTGTTTGTTTTGTTTTTTTTAAATCAATTCACATCTCTCTAGTCAGTAAACTTCACAACTCTTCAGACCTAGATTCAGTTCCCACACTATTGTACCAATGATTTTTTCAGCCGCTTATGATTACTTTGCAAGGATTTCTAAAGTTGGCATGAAATGGAAACTGCAGCCAACTTTACTTCCATACTGTGATGCATGTCTGAGTGAAACTGATTATAGAACAAGAAAAAAGATGTAGGGTGGGACTTGATTTTATTGATTGGTTATTGATTGGATTGTGAGCATTGCATATCGGAATGGAGACAGTTCTGACTGCATCACAGCGCATCCTTGCAAAACAGAGAAGTCTGGCATATTACAATAAGTAATGGCATTAAAGATTACGAGGTCAATGCATTGATGAATCGACCGCAACCAGATCATTAAAATGTATTAAGAAAATAAATGGTTAATTTTGAGTTCTTGCCAATTTTAAAACCATGTTACAAAGACTTCTCTCACACACAAGAATTCTAACTCACAATTTCTAGCCGATTAAATATTTTGCAAAGATAATAATTGAAATTTCAATAGGCTTTCCAAGGATTTACTAATTTGAATGTCTTTTAAAAAATGACTTTCCAGGCCTACAAATGATCATTTTTAATTTCCTATCCTTTCCAGGTTTTCAATGATGTTGGAACTGCGTAGATTTTGTAATAAGTTATCCAGGAATTAAACCAAAAAAAAATAGGCAAAATATGAAAAAAGGGGAAATTATCATGCAGAAATGCAACAAGATCCATATCAATCTATACATCTCTCCCACTTGCATCGTCCTTCTCTCCATCACTCTATCCCTATCCTCCTGCTCCCTCCCCTGAATCACTCCATCCCTGTCCTCTGACAAGCCCAGACTGGGGAGACGCTCAGATTGGTGTGAAATCGATATTTAATGGGACTGTGCGTGTACGTGTGTGTAGGATTGATGTTGTGGGTCTCAGAGGATTTTAGAGGCTAAGCGTATGTCAGGGGAGATATTTATTGTGCATGCGCGCGCGTACGTCGTTAAGCTCAGATTGGTGTGAAATTGTGGTTTAATGGACAGGAAATGGTGTGTGTTATTTTTGGAGCAGACCTCTCTCATCGCCTCAGAAACTAATGAGCCACAGTCTCTCCAGGAGACCAAATGCACACACACCAACAGCGATCGGTTACACACCTCAAAACTACACACTCATTTATCATTTACAAACACAGACGTACCCCCCTCCCCCCTCCCCTCCCATCGCACACATATAAATACCAAAAAGGCATTTTAGTAACAGTGTCAGTCTGTGAAGACGCATTCAATTTCTTAAACACAAACATCCATTCTGTTGCACATTTGTAAGTTAGATAAGACAAGCGACTCACTCATTCCACAGTCCTGTGTTAACATGCAAGGGTGAATGTGTATACACAGGTAAGCAGAACACCCCAGTTGGACCAGGAGGTGAAAAACAAAATGTGGTTTTTCTGCTGCTTGGTTGTACAATGAAAGAAAGGGAGAGAGATTTCCAGCTGGAAATCATGAAATCTGGCATTGGACTAGACAGAATCAAGGTGACCTGATGCCACAGGGTGCATGTGCTCAAACAGACACACACACAAACACACACACTCTCTCTCACTCAAACTCGCCTATTGACTTTGACAAAAAAAAAAAAAGATTTAAAATTAAAATTTGTAGCCAAGTTTCATATAAAAATCGAAAACTAGAGCTGCACAATTAATCAAAATTATAGCTTATTAATCTAAATTATAGTTTAATTTGATTATCAAATGGCAAATGCTCCAATTTAATTCAATATCTGTGCTGCACTTCCTGCAGTTTTCCAACAAAATAAATGTTAGTATTGTAAGTTTTTGTATATTTGTACTGTAAAGTAAAATTATTAGTATATTATTTTTCTTAAATACTATTTTTCATTTAATAATTTAGAATTATTATAATTTATTTAATTCTTATATGTGAATAATTTAGAATTCAATAATAAATTTAATAATAATCATAATTCAAATATTATAATTCATTTTATTATAAGCCCTGGAAGGGGGCGATATACTGGCTAATACTGGTCAATAGAGATATGTTAACCAGAATACATTTTTGAGTATCATTTCTATTCAGGTTATGCCAGTGTTTCCTGCAATGGAAGTTAAAAACAAACATGTTCCAACCAAAATCAAAATGTACTTGATTTGTGAATTTGTCTTGATTCACAGAACTTGCATTATAGAATGCAAGGAGATAAAAAAAAACATAATAAAAATATTAATATTATTATAATATTATAGACATATTGATATATAATCTTACATTTAATTGACCAAATTTAGCCTACAAACAAATACAGCAAACCTAGAGCTTTTCTTTTTTTTCTTTCTTTTTTTTTTTTTTTTAAATCACATTCTGTATCACAATCACATTTTTTTTTTTTTTATCTGGGAGGCTAAATAAATAAATAAATAGCAATTAGACCTAACTTAAACCGAAGAATTTAAAGCAAAATCAGTCATAATCAATCATCAGGCTCATGTGCCCTTGAACACTTTATTTTATGGTCATTTAATTTTAAATAAATGCATTTCACTAGTCTCTAGTCCTACTTTCAGGGTTCCCACAACATTTGAGCAATGAATTTCCATGATTTTTCCAACCAGTTATTTCTAGATAATTAAATATTTTACAGCGGATCATGACACAGCGGATTTACTTATGATAGAACTTTCCATAAGTTTTCAAGACTATCAATTTCCATGACTTTTCCTGGCAATTACAGTTATAAAATTATCTGTTTTTTCCAAGTTTTCCATGACTGTGGGAACACCATAAACAATCTATCCAGAAGTTAATCAACTGGAATAAATCTACTAAGAACCTTTGCCAAAATACAACTTTCATGAAAATGCTGCCACAGACCAAGCAAGGACATTATTTAAAATTTAATTTCAGCCAAATTTTGCTGTAAATCTTCATAGATGAGCACAACACAGAAGTCATAGGAAAACCAATCACATGAAGGCATGAACCAATCCTGGCACCTGTTCATGTGCTCTCAGTTAAAGTGCTAAATGCAGTGGGCATGAACAGATATGTCATGCCTTTCTCCTTAAATGGCCTCGCTCTCATGCTGTTCCAGGGCGGGAGGCAGTGTGGTGCCACAAGGACCCTCAAAGTGATATCTGTTGATGAGAAACACATCTCAAATAAACCACACACAGGTGTTCAATTTGTTTTATGGTTCAGTGTTTGCTCAAATGCAACAGCAAAAGACGCCAAAGTCCGTGCACACGCGGAGGCTTGTGTGCACTAGAGCAGCTATGAGTTTTCCTCTTAAATGGGCTGACTGAGAGGCACCTCTATGACTCATGTAAAGAGATAGTTTGTGTATTTGTATGTCTTACTTAAAGCGCTCAGTAGCAGGTGTGCACTCCATGTTGAATTCAGCTACAGGCACTCCTCTACCCGCCACCTGAGGAGCGAACATGGCCGCTGGGTAAACTACGGAGGAGGTGCCCACCTAGAGACAGGAAAACAACGTGACGCACGCGGAATACAGTTGGAGGTGACAAATTCTTTATGTAAAGGTGTCAAAATACACACCTGTGTTTGGAATTGATGAGATTGTGTAATAAATGTTTAGGATGACACTTATGCTCTGTTCTAAAACCTAGTGAGCTGCCTTGAAGCCTAAATTGGGAGCTTCCTTCTTAGGCAGCATTCTAACTATCACAGCATGGACAGGGCTTGACATTAACCCCAGCCAACCTGATAGATGCAGGTGGATTTCAGAGTGGCGTGTAAGGCAGTCACTCCTACTAGCCACTTTGACGGGTGCATCTGAAATAATAAACTATGTGCAATGCAGTGTTGTCAAAAATATAGATTTTTTCAATACATATCGATACTGAAATATCTGAAACGCTTCCAATGCACATTTTCTGCAGAATAGACACACAATACACTAATTCTAACAGAGCTTGAATTTCGGCGTGGGATTGCGCTAATTGTGCATAATTTTACTCTGGTCTTGAGTATTCACGTAAACACAGTCAGTATGTTTTAAGTGAACGTAAACAGAAGAGAATGAAAACGCATGTCTAACAGTATAATGGATCCGTGCGTCAGGTCTTAAAGTGACGGCAGCCTAATTTACCTGCTGCCGAATTATGAGATAATATTAAAAATATCTATATGGCAGTTTTTTCCCATGGTATCAATGTCAAAACTGTGGCCAGTGAAAATGCTGAGTGGCTAGTAACTTTGGAAAACCACTAGCCACAGTGGCTGGAGAGCAAAAAAGTTAATGTCAAGCCCTGGAAGGGGGCGATATTCTGGTTAAAACGATAAACCAAGAGAGATATGTTAACCAGAATACATTTTTGAGTATCATTTCTATTCAGGTTATTCCAGTGTTTCCTGCAATGGAAGTTAAAAACAAACACGTTTTAACCGAAATTAAAATGTACCCGATTTGTGTGTATGAATCAGTCTAATGAATCTTGTCTAATGAATGACTTATTTAGTGACAGGCCGATTTCAAAACACTGCTTCAGGAAGCATCGGAGCACAGAGCGCCAAAGTCACGTGATTTCAGCCGTTGACAGTTTGACATGCGATCTGAATCATGATTCGATACACTGATTCATTTGTGCTCCAAATCTTCCTGAAGCAGTGTTTTGAAATCGGCCATCACTAAATAAGTCATTATTTTGTTTTTTTGGCGCACCAAAAATATTCTTGACACTTTATAATATTAATATTGAACCACTGTACTCACATGAACTGATTTAAATATGTTTTTAGTACATTACTGGATCTTGAGAGAGGAAGTGTCAATTGCTCCCTATGGAGGCCTCACGGAGCCATCGGATTTCAACTAAAATATCTTAATTTGTGTTCTGAAGATGAACGAAGGTCTTACGGGTGTGGAACGGCATGAGTGTGAGTAATTAATGACAGAATTTTCATTTTTGGATGAACTAACCCTTTAAGCTATTTTTGCATATCGAAGGCTCATGAAACTTTACTTAATGTAATTTCTGACAAGAAGTGATGTCTGCTAATTGATTCCAGTGGAGTCTGATGTTAGTCTGTTGCTAAGCTAACAACTCGATACTTTAAAAATACATGTGACGTGATGCTAATTTTGGAGTTCTTCAAAATAAGGTATTATAGAAGGCAGAATAATGTTGCAGCTTAACTTCTTGATGCCCAAAAATGCCTTCTATCTATGCAGCTCACAAGGTAGGTTCTGTAATAAGCAGATTATGCAATTTTATGCATTTATGTGTGATCACTTACCACTAAGCAGAGATCACACTTTTCCAGCTCCTGCTCCACAGCAGTGAGAATATCTGAATCTAAAGTCTCTCCGAACCAAACCACATGAGGCCTCAACAATCCGTTACAGCCCCTCCTTTCACACCTACAAACACAAAGTACAAAATTAACATCTCTGAACGTGAAACATTAGACACATGGATATCTGCTGCCCACTGCTGGAGAAAAAGTGTTACTATTCTCAAAATCTTGATAAAATTATTTCTATAGTGATCTTTATATCTTTTTTCATTTCTCCCTGAAGTCCAGCTATAATATTCGTCGAGGTTTCTTGCACCAAAACAGTCCTAATTTTGTATTACATGGCTACCCTCCCTCCCTCTCTACATTAAACAGCCTTACAGTATGTTTATAGTAAAGCAAACTACAGCTCTGCATTCCAGCAGCATCCGATTAGATTTGTTGTGGCACAGGACATCATTCCTGATTTGTAGGCGGGAGTGGGCGACGTTCCTAAGAGTTGATAGTGAGAGCAGACTGAGAGGTAATAATGCAATTACATTACATTTTCTTCATGTTTTTGAAAGGTTCATATGCTCACCAAGGCTTCATTTTAAAAATGGTAATATTGTGAAATATTACAACTTAAAATAGCTGCTGTTTTTATTTGAATATATTGTAAAATTTACTCCTCTGATGGCAAAGCTGAATTTTCAGCATGAATATGCAGATTTGGAGATCAATAAAAATTTCTTATTATTATCATCAATGCTGAAAACAGTTGCTTAATGTTTTTGTGCAAGCCATATATATATATATATATATATATATATATATATATATATATATATATATATATATATATATATATATATAGATATAGATATATAGATATAGATTGTTTAATTAATCAAAAAAAGAAAGTTCAAAAGAACAGCATTTATTTGAAATTGATTTATTTGTAACAAATGTAAATGTCTTTACTGTCATTTTGTTCAGTTTAATTTGTCCTTGCTGGATAAAAGTATTAATATCTTTCAAAACCCCAAACTAAAGGGTAGTGTAATTTTCAGTTCCTTGCAAGCTAAAAAATAAATAAAAAATTGCAAAACGGATTCAGATTCTGAATAAAATCTGAACAAACCCATGCAAAGACTTCCAAGCAACTGTGTTTATTAAATATCTACCCAAAACAGCTGCATTTCACTAGATGCCGCAATTTCTGACCTATGATCATGTTTTACTGATCTGCATTTAACAACGAACACTCTCACAAACCTGGGCAGATGCTCTACTGGTATTCGGGCATCCTTAGCTTTGGGGTCAGGCTCTCTGAGGATTGAGAAAAGAAAGACAATTCATATTTTTAACGAAATATGAGGGCAAAACAAGGCTTTCCTCCAGTGCCCACCAGTTTTACAAGGTTTGTGCTAAGTACTAATGTAGTAAGACATATATTAAATATGTATATATTTATGATATTAAAAGACCAAATTCAATATACACTTTATGGATGATGCATACTTTGTACAGGCAAGCAGATGATCCCAGAATATAAACACAACAAGTGGTTACTCGTTAAGCGTTTTTCGAAAGAAAACCATTATAAAGATAACACAACCATTTTGCATGTTGTGTTCATATTCTGGGCTCATCTGCTCGCCTGTATATAGTATGCATCTTCAATAAGTTTTATATTGAGTTTCCTCTTTTAATATCACCGTTTTAGTTTACTGTTAAGCTGTTTTTAGTGATTGAAGTACTGCAGCAGGTGCTGTATATGGATCACAAGTGCCCAAAACTTGCCTTTTGATCACTTTTTTGGTTTTTTTCTTTTGAGATGACAGGTCTGTAATTCAGTTCTATGCATGTTTTCCCTCCAGACTTAAAGAGTTAGTTCACCCAAAAATGAAAATGATGTCATTAATGACTCACCCTCATGTCGTTCCAAACCCGTAAGACCTCCGAACACAGTTTAAGATATTTTAGATTTAGTCCGAGAGCTTTCTGTCCATCCATTGAAAATGTATGTACGGTATACTGTCCATGTCCAGAAAAGTAATAAAAACATCATCATTTGAAGCATCTAAAATATATTTTGGTCCAAAAATAACAAAAACTACGACTTTATTCAGCATTGTCTTCTCTTCCGGGTCTGTTGTTCATCCGGGTTCATGACTCGGGTTCAGTGAACCACAGCGCACTGCTGACGTAAGACGCTGCTGACGTGTTATCTGGTGCGCCAGAGTTTCGTTTACAGTCTGAGGGACATGCACACTGTATTCAAGCTATTTTTTAAAATGGTGCGTAAGTGTGCATGTCGCGGATGTCCTAATCGCCAAAAACAATGGCGTAAAAGTGCATTACCAACGCCGACAGATGAAAGGATTCAATGGAATCAATTCAGTGGAATCAATTCAATGGAAATCAATTCAATGGAAAGGATTCCGGAAGAGAATACAATGCTGAATAAATTCGCATTTTTTATTATTTTGGACCAAAATCTATATAAGATGCTTCAAAAACTTCTAACTAACCCACTGATGTCACATGGACTACTTTGATGATGTTTTTATTACCTTTATGGACATGGACAGTCTACCGAACATACATTTTCAATGGAGGGACAGAAAGCTCTCGGACTAAATCTAAAATATCTTAAACTGTGTTCTGAAGATGAACGAAGGTCTTAAGGGTTTGGAATGACATGAGGGTGAGTCATTAATGACATAATTTTCATTTTTGGGTGAACTAACCCTTTAATAGCCGCATTTCCACTGCAGGAACTTTTCCCAGAACCAGGGTCTAAATGAAGTTCCAGGTAAAAATGTCAACCTCAGACAGTACCTGCTCACGAGATTACTTTCGGTGGTGGGACTTGGATGTTGAACATGCTGATTGGTTGAGTTCACACAGCATTTTGATTGAATGACTCCACACAGCATTTTATTTCAACCACCATTTTAAAAGTCTGTTGCGTTCAGTAAGAGTTGTTTGCTATTCAAATCGACAATGGAGTTTAAAAAATACGACCGATGGACTGACGACGAGGTTCAGGCTTTATTGAGCTTATATGTGGAGGATGAAATCCAGCGGGAAATGGAAAGTTGTGCGCAGTCTTACGTCACAAGACTAATCTTCACGGTACTTTAGACCACGATGAAAACGCAGACAGCAACAGGTCTAGGGGAAAAAAGTTCCCGGGACAAATTTTCCGGGTAATTTCGGTGGAAAAGCTTATGAATAAGGAGCATATAAGGAGAGTGCAGTCTCTTGTGATTTAATTATTTGATGAAATAATGATGTGTTTGCATGAGCTTTTACCCTTTCCCCTCCAGAGCAGGGCAGATTGGACTCTTATGGTTGGCTGTGACTTCTCCACAGCTCATGCAGCGAGTTTTAAATAGACTTCCTAGAGAGAGAGATAGATCAGTTGAAGAGAAGACCCTCAATTAGAAGGATTGATTGTTTGGAAAGATAGGACAAGAGCCCCACCCACCAAATAGACCAATAGACCAATCATTTTCAGTTCTGTTTTCCAGATTTTAGCTAGTAATAAATGTACTATAACAGTGACATGATCCAGTCCTGGTTTGAGTTGGTGTTGTCTCACCGTGGATCTCATAGACGTGTTTGGAACCAGCACGATGGTGCAGTTCATCGATGTTCTGAGTGATAATCACAACAGAGCGCCCCTGCTGGCTGAGACGGGACTCACACTCCGCTATAGCCAGATGTGCTGGGTTTGGCATCTTACTGCGCATTACCTGCAAATAATATGTTATTAGCATTCAACCAAACACTAACTTTTATTTAAAGGGGTGGTTTATTATGATTTCACTTTTTTAAGTTTAGTTAGTGTGTAATGTTGCAGCATCTGCAAAGTTACGACGCTCAAAGCAAAGAGAGATATTTTCTTTTAAAGAATTCAATGTTTAAGGACTACAACAAACAGCTGGTAGGGACTAAAACAAGCTTCTTCTTCCAAACTTCAGGGACTACAACGAGCTTTTAATTTACATAAACCCCGCCCCCGAGAACACACAACAAAGGGGGCGAGGAATTGATCACTGAAAGGAAAAAAATGCCATTATGATATTGGTAGTTATTTAGTCAGCAATGTGTGACCCACCTCACGCCTGTAATGGTAAAATTCCCATACTAAAGAAGGATCTCGAGAGAAAGCTTCAGGGGTTGCCAAATCCTGAAAGACAAAAATAAGTGGAGAAACCAAGAGATGGTCCTTTTATAAGAATGACAAAAAACAGTTACACATCCCAAATCAATATATATAATATGTGTGTGTGTGTGTGTGTGTGTGTGTGTGTGTGTGTGTGTGTGTGTGTGTGTGTGTGTGTGTGTGTGTGTGTGTGTGTGTGTGTGTGTGTGTGTGTGTGTGTGTGCATATGCTGTGACTACAGTATGTTACCTTTCATTATTATTAAAGGTGCCCTAGATTCAAAAATTGAATTGACCTCAGCATAGTTAAATAACAAGAGTTCAGTACATGGAAATGACATACAGTGAGTCTCAAACTCCATTGTTTCCTCCTTCTTATATAAATCTCATTTGTTTAAAAGACCTCCGAAGAACAGGCGAATCTCAACATAACACCGACCGTTATGTAACAATCGGGATCATTAATATGTACGCCCCCAATATTTGCATATGCCAGCTCATGTTCCCAACATTATGAAAGGCATTAGACAAGGGCAGCCAGTAACGTCTGGATCTGTGCATAGCTGAATCATCAGACTAGGTAAGCAAACAAGAACAATAGAGAAAAATGACAGATGGAGCAATAATAACTGACATGATCCATGATAACATGATATTTTTAGTGATATTTGTAAATTGTCTTTCTAAATGTTTTGTTAGCATGTTGCTAATGTACTGTTAAAGTGGTTAAAGTTATCATCGTTTCTTACTGTATTCACGGAGACAAGAGCCGTCGCTATTTTCATTTTTAAACACTTGCAGTCTGTATAATTCATAAACAACTTCATTCTTTATAAATCTCTCCAACAGTGTAGCATTAGCCGTTAGCCATGGAGCACCATCAAACTCATAAACATCCAAATGAACACTGTACTTATGCAATTAGACATGCTGCATGACGAACACTTTGTAAAGATCCATTTTGAGGGTTATATTAGCTGTTTGAACTTTTTTTATGTTGTTTAAGGCAAGCGTGAGCTCTTGGGGCGTGGAGCACGAGAATTAAAGGGCCACACACCCTGAATCGGCTCATTTGTAATTATTATGTTATTATTTGTAATTATGCCCCAAGCATAATTATGCAGTTAAAAAAATTAACAAAAAAAAAAATCTATGGGGTATTTTGAGCTCAAACGTCACAGACACATTCAGGGGACACCTTAGACTTATATTACATCTTTAAAAAAAAAGTTCTAGGGCACCTTTAATGTTTATTTGTGTGCATATGTTGTGACTACAGTATGTTACTGTTTATGTGCTCTGTTATAGGAAGCCTGACAGATTTGGTCAGATCTGTCAAACAGATGTTGAAAGTTTAGAGTCATTATTTACAATGCAACATGTAAACTATGTTTTACAGGGCCATTTGTATATAACTGTGAAACATAAATAAAAGAAAAGTCATACGGTTTAATATAAAACAGGTACCCTACTACTGCACCTTTTCCACTACTTTTCAACGTCTTCAATGATTCACAGATTCAATCAGGCCTTTCACACAGCAAAGGAAGACTTCATTGAGAAGTGCATTTAAGCTTATTTATGTTGTGAAACAGAGCTTAGTTACTCGTACTCACACTGTTACTCGAACTTCAAGTACATATACAGATTTTTTTGTCTTTTTAGGGCCTTCAAAGTTTATGTGTGCAGATTAATGAAATATGTTTGATATATTTTTTTACATTCACTTAATATTTTTTTATTCTGCTTTCTGATAATTTGATATATTCTAAATATTTTTCTAAATTAAATTATTTTATTTTTTTATTTATATACATATAAAAAAAAAAAAATATATATATAGATATATATATATATATATATATATATATATATATATATATATATATATGTGTGTGTATATATACATTAAAATATATTTTATATTTTTCAGATAACATTTTAACAATTTGTTTTAGTATGATGATTATTATTTAATTTTTTTAAATTTCATTATCTAAATATTATTACATTTAATTTTTTCCTCACACAGTATTGATTTTTTGTTTTTTTACATATAAAAATATATAGCTGCCTTTATAATATCAACTGTGTAAACAATGTTTTGTTAAAAATGTACAAATGCAGACAGTTTCCTGTGATGGGTAGGTTTAGGAGTAGGGGTAGTGTAGTGTAGGGGGAGAGAATATACAGTTATTACAGTATAAAAACCATTACGCCAATGTAATATCCTCACAAAGACAGCAAAACAAACCTGTGTGTGTGCGTTACCTGTGCTTGCCATTTCCTCCAGTAGCCCCCCTGTCCTCTAAAGGTTGGTACGCCACTCTCTGCACTCACTCCAGCCCCCGTAATGATAGCAATGTGCTTTGCTTTAGCAAACTCCTTATGAAATTTTGTTAAATCTGCAAATAAACACAAATTGTAAATGATTTAGTTCACAGTCATTAACACAACATCCCCAAAAATCTTTTCAGAAATATCCATTTAAAAGTGCTAATGTCCTACTTGAGCTTGGTCTGGCCATCTCTGGAGAGTTCCAGTTCAGTCTGACTGCTGCACACAGGTGAGAGGTCAAACCCCTACAAGCCAACTGCCGCACAATCATCGAGGGTTAAATGTCTCGCTGCACAGCTAGAAAATCAAAAAATATACCTATAAAATAACCCAAAACACAATGTACTCACCAGTAGACATACACAGAATCAGAGAATGAGATTAAACCATTTCCTCTTTCTGTAAGTAAATGTAGATTTACTAGAAATGAGGTGTGTCCTAAAACTAGTTTTACAAGTTGTGAAATTCTGGAATGATATCCTTCTCCCATTCATACTCTCACAAATTGAAAAAATGTTAAGGCCCTATGTACAGCCCAAAATAAAAGGTTTGGTTTAAAGAAATTATGACGGATATAAATATATAACCCTCTGTTGTGCAGCACCTTTATGAAAAGAAATAAAATAAAAAATGCATATTCGCTTGTTATATTTTCACTTGATTACATTATAAAGTTTGAGATTATATATTTAATATATATTTATACCACTAAATCGCCATCATCTGCTTTCAAATGGAGCGGCATTTAATAGAGCCGTAGTTCACTGACAAGCAACGCAATATCGCGTTCATTATCGAAGGCGATTCATCTGCGATATGAACGCGATATTGCGTAGCTTGTCAGTGAACTACGGCTCTGTCTATTAAATGCCGCTCCATTTGAAAGCAGGTGATGGGGATTTCGCGGTAATCAGGGAACCGGCATTAGTGACGAAATGCGCGTGACAATCGCATGCAATATATCGCCCAGCCCTAATTTATAGTGAATTTTACTTTCCATCCTTCTGTTTTTATGGTTTTTATTATTTTTGATGTGAAACAACAACAAACCTCTGTAACTAATCAGTTGATTTTGATTACATAAACCCAAAAGATATTTTTAAAACAACTTTTGAAATTTTGATACTATTAAAAAAATTTACTTAAAGGTGCAATTCAATATGTAAAAATTTCTGTCCGCTAGAGGCCTATTCAAAACAAAGGAGTAGCTTGATGACGACAAGTTTGAGTGTGGACATCTTGGGACATCTTCACCTCACAGCCAGTGGAAAACAATCGGGATAGGACTCGGGAAGAAATCATGTTCATGGATGCGATTATTAACGTTACTGTAGTGTGAAGCAGAGCAGGACCGAGTGTTGTGGGAGCTGAACGAGGAGCTGGAGCGATTGCGCAACACACGCCTCACGAGCAGCGGGACTTTTATTATGACACAGTCGCCGGCGCCGCCTCTGCTTTACGGTCATGAGTATGAGGTAACAGCTCTGTTTATCATATTAGATACATTTGAGTGTGTTGAAAATGATGTTATAACGTTACTCTCTGCGTTTGCTCAGCGGCTGCTGTGAGACACTGTTGCACACTGCAGTAAAATAGATCGATTTCTACAAATTAAAACCGGAAACCGAGGGTAACACGGGTGTGACGCAATTGACAGGCGACTCCTCACACGTCCCGGAGCCTTGGTTAAAATTGCAATTTTCTCACGATTTACAAATAGTTGCAAACATTTGGGATACTCTCAAGTAAATAAGTACTCAAGTGAACAAAATATATATCACTGGCCTAGTGGTTTTTGGATATTTTACTGCAAAAATCTTACATATTGTAGCTTTAAATTTGACACCCCAATGTAAGCTTTTATTTCAAGTCTGTTACGAATTATGTTCTTTATTTACAACCTGTTCAGACAGTTGCATAAGAAATAAAATCATACTTCGGTCAATTATAATTATGAGATAAAAAGTTGAAATTATGACATTCATACATATGAGATTAAAAGTCATAATAATGACATAAATCAACATACTATGACATACTGTCATAATTATGAAGGAAAGTCATAATTTTGACTTTTTAATCTCATAATTATGACTCAGTATGTCATAATTATGAGTCATAATTTCAATATATCTCATAAATGACATAAATTGTCAAAATTATTACTTTTTTTTTTTTTGTCATAAAGGATTTGCCAAAACAAAATGGTCTTCATTAAATGGTACCATTACAGAAAAATGAACAGAGAACAGAACTGGGGTAGTGCAATAATTAAATCTTTAATAAACATATGTGGACCTTGAAGGACATTATAAAATTGACCACAGCTCTGCAGAGGAGCTAACTTCGCAAGGTGAAAACTAAAATAGTTTAAGTATAAGAACTCATCTGTAGATTGACAAGCACTTGATGGGTCAAACATCATCAACAACAAAGCAGCAGATGACTTGAACACATGAACACACAGCTCTCGTCGAACAGAAAGAAAGGAAAGGCTTGACCGTTACCTGCGTATGTTCCGTCACAGACTGTGTAGAAGTGGAGCAGAAGATGAAATCTGTACTTGTTTCATCCACTCAGTTTCTGTTATGACGGGTGCGCCACACGAAGGCAAATGTTACTAATCACCTCTGAGGAGTTTGGTGGCTCAAAAAGCACAATCGCCTATTGAGTCACATTCAAACGCGTGAACATTTTTATAGTTATTAACGATACATGTACACTATTAAGTATAAACGTTTAAACAAGCTCACATCAATGATTGTTATCTGACAAAAAACAAAGAAAAATCAGCCACAGTAACTTCTATAAAATTATTTTAGAAACGCCATTCCAGTAAACACATTCGACTGTGATTGGTCCATCCTGTCCATCGCGGAGAAAAGTAACTGTTACCGCGTGTCTATGCGCTGCTTTAGCGGCGGTCTGGACAATAATTTGCACCTGAATGATCACACTGAGAAACTAATAGACAATAAATTGGTATTTCAAAAATGGAGATTTAAAATATGAAAATTGTTATTTATACACATTGTATTTGACCAATAAGAGAAAACGTCTGGGCCGCTAAACCCCGCCCATTTCATTCTTATTTATTTGAGAGGAACTCACCGGTAGTGACGACAGTGGGTTATGATGAGAGCGGCCTCTAGTGTGGAGTAGATATTTTTGTCAGTGATAAAGAAGCTTGAAATATAATAAAAACGCTGATTTCATCGATAGCCCGGTATGTTAAAGTGAATTTAATATTTATTTTTTGGTTATATATAACCGTACCTATTTATTATCAATTCCCAATTCTTTATTCCGTATAATTCACAAATTGCTACAAATTTTCTTGGCATTCAAAATTATTTGAACATTGTTCCAGCCCTTAAAGTATTAGTTCACTTTCAAATTAAAATTTCCTGATAATTTACTCACCCCCATGTCATGCAAGATGTTCATGTCTTTCTTTCTTCAGTCGAAAAGAAATTAAGGTTTTTGTATTAAACATTTCAGGATTTTTCTCCATATAGTGGACTTCAATGCAGCCCAAATGGTTGAAGGTCAAAATTACAGTTTACAGCGATCCCAGGTGAGAAAAAAGGGTCTTATCTAGAGAAACCATCGCTCATAGTGATAACATAACATAACATCTAGATAAGATAACATCTTGGATGACATGGGAGTGAGTAAATTATCAGGAAAATTAAATTTGAAAGTGAACTAATCCTTTAAACGGGTTAAAAAGTATAGGATGTATGAATGGATGGACACACATTACTTATCAAATGTCCACATCCCCTTTATTTGGAATAAATAGGCCTAGTGCAAACACAATCCAGAAAGCATCTTGTGAAACATAGTCATTACGCACTCATTCATCAGTGGACATGTACAGACATGCACTGGAACAACCACCATGATCCCTGGATCTTTCCAGAAGCTTTGCTTGTGTACTTGAAGCTGTGAATCAGTGCTTTATGAAGTAAATATTAAAATACAATTTTCAAAACAACAACAACATACCCTAATGAGTGAATAAAGCCTGTGACTCCTCTGAAACATGACCACAGTGACACATTACACAATGAACTCCTCCCATTACAACCCCATACAGTCACTAGTGGGAGGCACATTTAAGCGAACGCCATACTCTTCCCACAGAGCTGCTGTACACTCTGTGTCTTTTACTTTTACTGTAAGATATGGCAGAAGAAGACGCTGGTATTTTTGTCAACCAGGAGCAGTTCAGCTGTCCCATCTGTATGGATCTTCTGCGAGACCCCGTAACCATTCCCTGTGGACACAACTACTGTATGGAGTGCATTAAGAGCTTCTGGGAGCAGAAGAACCAGAGGAAATTGTGCAGCTGTCCAGAGTGTAGGCAAACTTTCTCTCCGAGACCTGCACTCAACAAAAACACACTGTTTGCTGAAGTTGTTGAGAAACTGAGACATACTGGAATCCGGTCCCACACCGTACCTGGAGTTAAGAAAGATGGTGAAGACATTGCAAAAGAAAAGCAGGACCTTGTCATGTTCTGTGAGGTGTGTCTGACTTCTCATCTGACTTTAAATGTGATGCTAAAACTTTTTAATAACTTATCCTAATAAGATTAACTTTTCTTTTAACTTTCATGAATAAGTCAGTAGTAAACTGATAAAGATCAGTATAGTTTATATAAATTGAGCCTCAAAAACAAGCTTAGCTTAGCTTAAAGAAAGATAACACAAGTATACATTTCAAGTAAACATTTTATAAAAATAAGTTTTAAATGATTAAACTTTCTATTTGAATATATTTTAATGTAATTTAATAAATTGAATTTATTCCTGTGATGCAAAGCTGAATTTTCAGCAACCATTACTCCAGTCTTCAGTGTCACATCATCCTTCGGAAATTATATATATATATATATATATATATATATATATATATATATATATATATATATATATATATATATATATATATATATATATCTTCTCTCTATATGACAATTTCAAATATTTATATTATTTTAACAAAACTGCTTCACTGCTTATTTTTTTCCTAATAATAATAATAAAAGAGTTTCATCCTTTTATTTAGTCTTTTTTCTTCATTATGATGGTCAATTAGCGTCGCACACCTGTAGGTCATAGATAGGTGCATAGGAAAAAAGTCTAGTAAAGTCAAAATATGAAAAAACAAGAAAATTGGGTAGTGTGCAGGATTTTCTTGTTTCTTCATTATGATAAAATTAGATCTTTTTAGTTTTGATGTTATGCTTTAAAATATATCAAAATGAATGTTAATCAGAAATTAAAAACATATTCATCACAGAAGAGGTTATTGTATATATAGAACCTTAAAGGGTTCTGTCAGGCGCTTTATATATGTAACCTTTTAGGGGATGCCATCTTGAGATAATTTTATGGATTTATATTAATTTTGTTTGAATTAATTTTTTTGGTCCCTTTATATTAAGTGGCCTTAACTACTATGTACTTACATTTAAATTAATCATTTGATACAATGCACTTATTGTGTACATACATGTTTTTACATTGTACAACAATGCATGTAATTACATCTGTAATTAATTTCTGTAATTACATTTATAATTACACTGTTGACCCATCCCTTACACCTTAACCCTACCCTTAAACCTACCCATACCACCAAAGCTTTCCCTAACCTTACCCGTATCCCACCTCAATAGCAGCAAAAGTGTTTT
This sequence comes from Chanodichthys erythropterus, assembly GCF_024489055.1. Lineage (NCBI taxonomy): Eukaryota > Metazoa > Chordata > Actinopteri > Cypriniformes > Xenocyprididae > Chanodichthys > Chanodichthys erythropterus. Next base: position 35,185,672 of record NC_090224.1, on the reverse strand, counting down.
GCAATTCAATATGAACCCAGTAAGTACACTGTACTTATTTTTTTTTTTATTTAAGTACATAGTAGTTAAGGCCACTTAATATAAAGTGGGACCAAAAAAAAAAAAAAAAAAGCCTAAACATAAAAATATTACTATTAAACAAAATTCACTTTTATAAGGTGTTTGAACACAGATGTGTGACCAGTGTGTAAACAACCAGCCTATAATGGTAAAAATCCAGCCACTCCTTTTTTTATAATTCCCATAAATCATAAACAGTCTCTCCAGTGAGCTGTACACAGTCCGCCATGTTTATCTCCTCGTCTGAGAATTTACCAACAGCATTCAATTCAGAAATGTATTCTTATTAAAGCTACTAAAGTTATTCAATCAAGAGCAGTGTGCGATTTTCTGTTTTTTGTTTGTTGTTCTTATATTACTGTATATTACGCTGCTGTCACTTTAATTCACAGATCTAATATACACATGTGATTTCTTTCCCTGCTGTTTACATACACAGACATAACGGACTGTGTTTATGTGAACTTTGTTTGTTAATGACAAACCTTGTTTGTATTTGACAGTTTAAGTGCAATAAGACATGATAGAGAACTCAGTCTAATACTCACAGGACTTGCCGTCTGACAGGCAGCTTTCTGTGTGCTTGATTCGGATGTTTGCGCTCAGAAAACCAACTGATATGGTTTTAAAACACATGCAAATAATTAACTTTCATGATGACAAAGAACTGCAGTATCATGAGAGCATGACCATGATAGAGATGGTAATCAAATACACGGATATTTTAGTTTTTGGCAGAGTATCCGAGGCACAAGTTGTACAGGCTCCACCCTCTTCTGGAAAATGGGGCGGGGAATGGCAGGTCATTTGCATTTAAAGATACATGCATGAAAATAGCATGTTTTTCCTTGCACTCAAAAAGTGGGCATTTACAACATGGTATAATAAATGATCTGTAGGGTATTTTGAGCTGAAACTTAACTGAACCTCTTTTTCTAAGAGGGTATATGAATGTTTATTTATGTGTGTATCATCTCTGGTCTGCAGCAAGAGCTTAAACAATCACAGAGGAGATGCCAGCAGGTCATAAAGGAGCGCGAAACGGAGCTACAGGATCTGAGTCATGCCGTACTCTCCCTCAGGGTGCGTCCATTACTGCCAGGAGGATGTGGGAAGCGGGATGGTGTGGGTTATGAACTTATAAGTAAGAGACCCATTATGGGCAGAAAGGTTTTACAGTCTTGGACTCATCACTTCTCTGCTTCTGTATGTTGTCAAACAGAGCTCTGCCCAGGCAGCGGTGGAGGATACGGAGAAGATCTTCAGTGAACTAATTCAGTTGATTGAAGCTCTGTGTTTCGAGGTGACAGAGATGATCAAAGCGAAGGAGCAGAAGGAATTAGACGAGGCGCATGGATTTATGGAGAAACTAGAGCAGGAGATTGCAGAGTTCAAGAGGAGAGATGCTGAATATGACACGATTGCACGCCTTGATGATAAAACTCAGTTCCTCAAGGTAACATCAATGCTTTTGGGGCAGCTAAGTACTTGTCATCTGTGATTTTGGTCTAAGCTTTTATTTTTTTAATTATTACCCTCAGAGCTATGAAACACTGTGCAGTCTGCCAGAGTTGGTGACCTCTCCTGCAGTTCTAGTCAATCCAGACTTCTGCTTCGAGATGGTGTCAAGAAAACTCAAAGTTCTGAGTGAAGACATTAAAGATCTAGGCCAGAAAAAATTGGAGAAATTATCAAAAAAAGGTGAGTTGTCAAATTAATATGTTTGTAATAGCATACTATTCTTACTGTTCCTGTAGTATACAGTGTGCATAGAGTACTTGAATGATATACTACATTGGAGTAAGCGATTTCTGAGAAGTGCTTTTGAAAGTGGATCTGCCAGAGCAGCACAACACACTTATAGCCAATCAGCAGTAGGGGTTGTGTCTACTCATGATGGGGGAGAAGACAGTGTGATCAGCAGTAGGGGGTGTGTCCACTCATGATGGGGGAGGAGAGTGAGCCAATCAGTAGTAGGGGGTGTGTCCACTCATTATGGGGGAGGAGAGTGAGCCAATCAGTAGTAGGGGGTGTGTCCACTCATGATGGGGGAGGAGAGAGAGTGAGCCAATCAGCAGTAGGGGGTGTGTCCACTCATGATGGGGGAGGAAAGAGAGTGAGCCAATCAGCAGTAGGGGGTGTGTCCACTCATGATGGGGGAGGAGAGAGAGTGAGCCAATCAGTAGTAGGGGGTGTGTCCACTCATGATGGGGGAGGAGAGAGAGTGAGCCAATCAGCAGTAGGGGGTGTGTCCACTCATGATGGGGGAGGAGAGAGAGTGAGCCAATCAGAAGTAGGGGGTGTGTCCACTCATGATGGGGGAGGAAAGAGAGTGAGCCAATCAGCAGTAGGGGGTGTGTCCACTCATGATGGGGGAGGAAAGAGAGTGAGCCAATCAGCAGTAGGGGGTGTGTCCACTCATGATGGGGGAGGAAAGAGAGTGAGCCAATCAGCAGTAGGGGGTGTGTCCACTCATGATGGGGGAGGAAAGAGAGTGAGCCAATCAGCAGTAGGGGGTGTGACCACTCATGATGGAGGAGGAGAGAGAGTGAGCCAATCAGCAGTAGGGGGTGTGACCACTCATGGTGGGGGAGGAAAGAGAGTGAGCCAATCAGCAGTAGGGGGTGTGTCCACTCATGATGGGGGAGGAAAGAGAGTGAGCCAATCAGCAGTAGGGGGTGTGACCACTCATGGTGGGGGAGGAGAGAGAGTGAGCCAATCAGCAGTAGGGGGTGTGACCACTCATGGTGGGGGAGGAAAGAGAGTGAGCCAATCAGCAGTAGGGGGTGTGTCCACTCATGATGGGGGAGGAGAGAGAGTGAGCCAATCAGCAGTAGGGGGTGTGACCACTCATGGTGGGGGAGGAAAGAGAGTGAGCCAATCAGCAGTAGGGGGTGTGTCCACTCATGATGGGGGAGGAAAGAGAGTGAGCCAATCAGCAGTAGGGGGTGTGACCACTCATGGTGGGGGAGGAAAGAGAGTGAGCCAATCAGCAGTAGGGGGTGTGACCACTCATGGTGGGGGAGGAAAGAGAGTGAGCCAATCAGCAGTAGGGGGTGTGTCCACTCATGATGGAGGAGGAGAGAGAGTGAGCCAATCAGCAGTAGGGGGTGTGACCACTCATGGTGGGGGAGGAAAGAGAGTGAGCCAATCAGCAGTAGGGGGTGTGTCCACTCATGATGGGGGAGGAAAGAGAGTGAGCCAATCAGCAGTAGGGGGTGTGACCACTCATGGTGGGGGAGGAGAGAGAGTGAGCCAATCAGCAGTAGGGGGTGTGACCACTCATGGTGGGGGAGGAAAGAGAGTGAGCCAATCAGCAGTAGGGGGTGTGTCCACTCATGGTGGGGGAGGAAAGAGAGTGAGCCAATCAGCAGTAGGGGGTGTGACCACTCATGGTGGGGGAGGAGAGAGAGTGAGCCAATCAGCAGTAGGGGGTGTGACCACTCATGGTGGGGGAGGAAAGAGAGTGAGCCAATCAGCAGTAGGGGGTGTGTCCACTCATGATGGGGGAGGAGAGAGAGTGAGCCAATCAGTAGTAGGGGGTGTGTCCACTCATTATGGGGGAGGAGAGTGAGCCAATCAGTAGTAGGGGGTGTGTCCACTCATGATGGGGGAGGAGAGAGAGTGAGCCAATCAGTAGTAGGGGGTGCGTCCACTCATTATGGGGGAGAAGAGAGAGAGTGAGCCAATCAGCAGTAGGGGGCGTCTCCACTAATGATGGGGGAAGAGAGTGGAAAATAAAGGGCTATTATCAGGCAAGAGCTTTAGGACCCTCGTCAATATTAGAAAAGCTTTCCAGCGCTGGAGAGACCTAAGTGTGAAAGCCTGAAAACAGATGCCAAGGTTGCGGTTTTTTTCTGCTCCATATGTGAGTAACATTGGTTTTGCTGTTTCACATATCAAGATATGCTTTTTGTAATGTTAGCTTTAGTAACAGGATAGTTTTGAGTGTCATTGTTTGTCAGAAGCTGCTGTGCTGTTGGCGAATAACAAACAACTTCTGCTTGTATATACTCTTGTGTACTGTATATTCATTTTTTTTGTTCATTGTCGTTCGTTCGCTTGTCAACTTCAGTTGTATTTTTGGCAAAGCATCTGCTTTGGTTCAGCTATAATCAAGAGACATCCACTCTTGCACTGTGTGTTTGTTTATTTTGGGGGCGGGGCAATGAAGGAAGGGGTGTGTCTGTTTGGGTTGATTTTAAATATTGACAGTGTTTCTCAGAAATTGCTTACTGCATCTTTAACAAAACAGGCAGTTTACAACAAACAATCCCACAATGCACTGCACTTAACTTGATCTTACACAATGTCACGAAGTGAAATCTGATTTTATTCATTATTTGATAATACTGGCAAAAGTCTAATTTTCATTTTTATTTATTTTTTTTTTTTTTTTTTACTAAATAGCAATTTATTGTTTAAAAAAACTAACATAAAATAATTAATTTTGTTTTTATTTATTCATCTGTCTATTTGTTTGTTTAATGTTTTTTTTTTTTTTTACAATTGAAATAAAAACCATTGAATTTAACATTAAAAAGAAGAATAACATTTTTAATGAGTTGACAACTGAATGCTAAATGTGTTGAGGTCATGTGATGACAATATTGTATTGTTTGAAATGTTTATAAAGTGTGTTTCTCTTGCAATTGCTATAGCATAATTGTCAGTATCCAGTTCATACTGGATTCAGTAAATACATGCAAGTATTCCAAACACTATATTAAAAGAAGATGAAAAAAGTTGAAGTACAATAAGTATGAATGTTAAAAATGCATGCACTGATTATATTTTGTCTTGTTAGTGACAAACCTCAAGTTTATTCCCACCCCTGAACCCAAAGTCAGGGAGCAGTTTTTGGAATGTAAGTAACCGACACACACATGCAACAGAAATCAGTACAATCGACAACAAAGTAACTGACAAATTAATTCATGTCTTGCGTCTCTGGATTTCAGATTCGGGTCCCCTGACTCTAGACCTGAACACGGCTCACAGAAACCTCAGCGTTTGCTCAGAGAGTGGAGAGGTGACGTTCATCAAAACATCTCTGTCCGTTCCTGACCACCCAGAGAGGTTTGACAGCTATTACCAGGTCCTGTGCAGAGAAAGTGTGTCCGGCCGTTGTTACTTCGAGGTCGATTGGAGCGGGAAGGGTCCTGTGCACATCGCCGTGTCCTATGAGGACATCAGCAGGAAAGGAAAGAGCACCCAGTGTGCATTTGGACACAATGCCCAGTCCTGGAGTCTGGTGTTCTCTGAGGATACCTACTCATTCTGGCATGGTGGAAGGGAAACTAAGATTCCCAAAATGCAGTGGGCTCACAGGACTGGCGTTTATGTCGATTTCTCGGCCGGGATTTTGGCATTTTACAGCATCACAGACTCAATGAATCTCATCCACAGAATTTGTACTGTGTTTGCTCAGCCGCTCTATCCTGGCTTCAGGATTAACACTGGGTGCAGTCTGAGACTCTGTTATCCGCTTTAATGGCACAAAATGAGTTATTCAGTGCCTGAGCAGTTTTAGTTAGTGAAATGTTTTATACTCAGAATTGGTCCTCTGCATTTAACATATTCAGTTAGCGCACACACATTAGAAGTAGTGAAGTAGTGGGCAGCCATGTTTGCTGTGGCGCCCGGGGAGTGATTGGGGGTTAGGTGTTTTCCTGCCAGTATTGAGAATCGAACCCACAACCTTCGGGTTACCAGTCTGACTCTCTAACCATTAGGCCACAACATATATTATTAATACTTATTATTATAAGCTTAAAAAATAAAGTTTGCTTGTATTGTGAAATCCATTTCCATATACCCACGCTATATACAGGGATGGATCGAGAATGACATATAAATGACCAGCTTGCTGTCATGGCATTTCATAACTAATTTGCGTTTTGGCAAATTAGTGGCTAATTTGTAAAAAGATCTCATTTGTACATTTTTAAAGTCACCATGAAATCAAAATGGGCAATTTTTATTTATAATGGAATATTGCAGATTTATTATAAATAATTTATCCATGCACATTATATATATATATATAATTTATGTGCCCTCACAATCTTTAATCAAAATAACTTCTCCTCCCTCTTGCAGTGACATCTCTTCTCTGATGCACAAGGGTGGGACAACCTGTCATTGACCAATAGCAAACCACAACCATCTAATCAATTCCCCATGGACTAAATCAAGTCCCGCCCTACTTTTTTTTTTTTTTTTAATTCGAAAAGTTGTTTCATTCAGATATACAGTAGCCTACTGTGCAAAAGTCTTAGGCCACTACCAGCATTGTTGTTTTGGCAATGTTTTAATGACCTTTATTAAGATACAAACATGAAATATGTACACAAAATGTAAAAACAAAACAAAATGTCTTCTTTAAGCAAAAATCGGTATTTAGCGTGACCTCCTGGATTATTCTAGTTTCTCAAAGAAACTTTTCATCATAATTTGAAAGTTTTCTTGGCCTTTCAGTCCTTTTCCATTCCATTTAGGTTTAAGAGATCCAGTTCCTGCTATTGCTCAAGTGTAAATACTTGTCACTTTAGCCTATAGAAGTCGTTTTTTTTCTTTTCAACATCTAATGGTGGCCTAAGCCTTTTGCACACTACTACTGTACATCACAATATGGAAGAAAAGATTATTGCAACTTCTGTTCATTGCCGACTTTAAATTTGTTTCCATACGAATCACATCGTACAAATTCATACAAAATCGTCCTCATAAATTAGTTACATTTTCTCATGAGATCAGGTTGTAAATGTACACAAATGTTAGACTTAGTTGGGGGTGCTAACTTGAAATCTGTAAAAACATTTCTGGGACCTGGTATAGGTCAAATCCAACATCAACTTTTTTTGTTTTGTTTTTTGATATCTCTGTTAAAGTGTTTTTGTATTCATCTGCATTACTTTGACCCACTCATGGTCATATATATGGCGATAAATATCAGTTTCAGTCACATGAGAACAACCAGCACCTGGGGACAGAACTATTGGTTAAGTGACAAATATTCCTATATTTACAAAATGTATAACATGTTCTTGTTTTAGTTCTTTTGTAGCTGTTTGTAAATATATATTTGCATTTAGATATCAGTAAAATATAAAAAATCATTTTATATTTACAGTGTGGACCTGTTAAGAACAAAAAGCATACAATTTCATGAATTTATTTGGAAAAAAAGACACATTAAACCCATTTCCATACATTACACAATATAACTGCGACAGCTTTACATTCATCACAGATTCAGACATAAGTCTTCATTCTTGAAGATGACGTGTAATTTCTGCACAAATCACAAATGGAACGAACAGAAGGTTGTTCCACTGTGCTGTTTAATGCCAATAAGACACACTTCAGCTTTACATAAAGGGATGCAATATAAATTGCAATTACCTTTTATTCAGACAGACCCAGCAAACAAAAATATGTTCTAAGAAGGTTTTGCTAACATGCTGACATTCACACTAAGTTATAAAAAACGTTATTTCTGAATGTTCTCTGAATGTTCTTAACATCCAGTTATTTAAATGTTTTAAAATAGTTTTTATTGGTTATGTGAACATTAAGGGAACATTCCATTTGCAAACTTAAAAAAAAAAAAACGTAGTAACATTTAAACAAACTAAACGCTTCAGGTAAAAACGTTCTATGATAAATAATGTTTTTGTGCTAACATTTTCAGAACATTATTAAATTCAAGATCACTTTGAAAGAATGTTTAGTTAATGTTAGCCGAAGAATGTTTGTTCATAATTCTGAGAGAACCTTGACACAACGTTAGCTAATATTCTGAGAATGTTAGCTGGGGAACTGGTGAATTTTCTTCATCTACCACTTCATCTAATACCCAGGAAATAATGAAACTTCAGCTAAAATTCCATGGAACGTCAATGACACAATACAAGCACAAAGCTCTTCTGCATTTAATTCCTTTGACCATATTATACTATTTGATATTTAACACTAAATATAATCACTAACAGGCTCACTGGGGCTGTTATAGCTGCCAGTTCATTTGCATTGATAGCATAGTAAATCCCCAATTACAGGGACAAAGCCTCTCCAGCATCTTGGACACTGTCATACAGTATTATAACATGGAAGATATCGCAATGAAAGGCACTGTACAGTAACTGATGCACAAATATGATAGACAGACAGCAGAAGTGTAAAGCAACTGAACACAGAAGCTACATTCCAAAGCAAGGTGTAGCTATCATAACAATAGTGCTTATTATCTGAATACACACAATTTTATATGACTAACACATTAGTGAGGCGCATTGTATGATCCACAAAAAATAAAAGACTCTGAAGCACACAATGTCATGTACACCCAAGGTAGTCCGGTTTGCTGTTGCTTAACACCTGCAAAAGGCAAAAGGCACAGTGTGCGAAAGCAGTCAAACAGGAGATAAACTGGTTTCTGTTGAACCAGTCATGACAAAGGTCAATTTGATGGTTTCAGAAAGAGAGCATCTACATCTGTAAATGTCTCTTAACAGCAAATATACATGAAACAACGCCTTGTTTTAAAATGCTGAACATACTTCATAAACCAAGCGGACATAAATATACATTGAAAAGGTTGGTAAGATTTTTAAATGCATATAAAAGAAGTCTCTTCTGCTCGCCTGTGCTGCATTTATATGATCAAAAATACTGAAAAACTGTAATATTGTGAAATATTATTACAATTTAAAATAGCTTTTTTCTATTTTAATATATTTTAAAATGTAATTTATTCCTGTGATGGTAAAGCTGAATTTTCAGCATCTTTACTCCAGTCTTCCACATGTTAGAATGATTTCTGAAAGATCATGATACTGATTTGCTGCTCAAGAAATATTTATTACTATTATCAATGTTGAAAACAGTTGTGCTGCTTAATATTTCTGTGGAAACCGCGTGATTTTTTGATGAATGTAAAATGTTCAAAAGAACAGCAGTTTATTTGAAATATATATTTTTTGGTTTACGGTCACTTTTGATCAATTGCATCCTTGCTGAATAAAAGTATTAATTGCTTAAAAAAAAAAAAAAAAAAAAACGTACTGACCCCCAAACTTTTGATAAGTAGCATATATTTTACATCTAAACATGACTACATTAGTTCTGAGCAGATTGTCACAGCTGTAGTCGGTGCACTGATAAATACTACACTGTATACAAAATAAGAATATTTGTTTGTGAGGCAGATGAGAGTCATTAAAGGAACACTCCACTTTTTTTGAAAATAGGCTCATTTTCCAACTCCCCTAGAGTTAAACAGTTGAGTTTTACCGTTTTCGAATCCATTCAGCCGATCTCCGGTTCTGGCGGTACCACTTTTAGCATAGCTTAGCATAGTTCATTGAATCTGATTAGACCGTTAGCATCGCGCTTAAAAATGACCAAAGAGTTACGCAGCGTCTCTCACAAACGTCTCCATGGTTGCAAGGCACATTCCCTGTGCAATTAGGGGCTCACGGGCGCTGCGTAATATCATTGCACTGCTGCAGCCATGGAACGGCAGCAAAGTTCCTTGATTATTACGCCTGAATGAGAGTATAGTTCCTAGCCATATCAGCCTAGAAAATCACAATTTTATTTTCTGTTGGTCTTAGTACACGATTTAACTACAGAAGAGTCAAGTTTTAAATAGGAAAAATATCAAAACTCTTTGGTCATTTTTAAGCGCGATGCTAACGGTCTAATCAGATTCAATGAACTATGCTAAGCTATGCTTAGTTAGCATTTTCCAGGGGAGTTGGAAAATTAGCCTATTTTCAAAAAAAGTGGAGTGTTCCTTTAAAGGCACAATATGTAATTTTTTGCCACTAGAGGTCGCTTATGTCTACATCCAATGGAAAAGTATCTGACAGAGCGCAGGCAGAAATCATATTCATGGATGAGCTTATGGATTAAAAACACACGTCTAAAGAGCAGTGGAGCTTTTATTATGCCACAGTCGCCACTTCCGCTTCTTCTGGTCAAGCGTATGTGGGGTAACGCAGCGCTGTTTATCATATAAGATACATTTGAGTTTTGAAAGTTGTTATAAAGCTACTCTGCGTTCACTTGGCAGCTGCTTGTTGCACACTACAGTAAGCTAGATCGATATTAGTCATGGTAAAACGTGGTACTCGCTGTAAATCAACAAAATGTGATTTAAACAGTAAGTCTAACTGTGTTGAGCTATATAACATGTTTAGAGTTTGTTGATGAATGGATCCAAACAGTTGCTCACCGGTCTCATAAAACCTAATATATTAAATTGGTGTTTCCATGGTTTCTACAAAATAAAACATAAATTGTAAACATTTTTGGAAACATTTAGGATAACTCATAATATAGAACACTGTTCTAGTGGTTTTTGGAAGCCAAAATTTGGAAGCCATTTTAATCCAAAAATCTTACATATTATGCCTTTGAACTTCTTATATAATGTGCATGACCACATTCTGTGGTACAACTGGTGCTAGGTGCATTTTATTTAAGCTCCATTTCAACATTCAGGTGAGAGCATAATTAACAGTCCAGGAGAAAAGGCTGTTGAAACAGAGAAATCAAATAATTTGATAAATTAATTTGTTTTGTGATAGAGTGAGGTTGCTTTTGTTCAGAAAACAGAAAATATGTGCCATAACTTCTAGAATGAAAAAAAAAAAAAAAAAGTTTTTGAATTCCACTTCCCATTTTTTTTCCCCATTCCTCAAGCATGCAGTGTAACATCTTTTAATTTAAATATCATTATCTATAACTTTTAAAAAAAAAAAAAAAAAAAAAAAAAAAAAATTCTCTATACACCATATATCTACACTAAAATTAGCACATCGAAGATTAAAAAAGACAATCTATTACAAGAATGACCAGATTTGTCAGGAAGTAATCCAGTACCTGAGAGCAGGTCGTTGCTGCCGGAGTCACACAGACACTAACCGAAGGTTTTGAATTGCATTATGGGAGTAGAGCTCCACTATGTTACAGGAAGGTCATCAGAGTGTGGTGAGGTTTTCTGCCAGGTAATATAGGCTGTATCCGTTACATACGATACAGCAGAGGTTACAGAGGGAAGACAGCATGTGGTACAGCCACAGCCGACCACTCAGCTTTTTGTACTTTGGGTCCGTCTCGCAGAGCTTGGCGTAAGCTTCCCGATTGGATGAGAGTCCGATGTCCTGACCCAATCCACAGGCCTGCTCAATCAGGTGCATGTCCGCCATGATTTCCGAGGTCATCTGACCAAACCACTGGGCATTTACTGCTGCCACAGTCACACACACAAAATAAATGAAGATCTGGGGAGAAAACAGAAAGCCGGTGGAATCAAGAGAGAGTCCGTCACCCAAAAATCATTATTCACCCTCATGTCATTCCATGACTTCCCAAAAAAAAAAAAAAAAAAAAAATATATATATATATATATATATATATATATATATATATATATATATATATATATATATATATATATATATTTTGAAGAATGTGCTGGCCACTCTTTTCCATGCAATTATAATGAATGGGGACCGGAGATTCAAAAGCATCATAAAAGTATTGGGAACACGAAACATGAAACACGAGCAGAACGAATTTGTGTGTAAATCATTCGTAAAGCCGTTCTGACGTACATTTTCGGATTCATGAATATGTTTACATTTTCAAAATGTTAGTTTGTATGAAAGAAATTTACACCTGCTCCCTCCTTACCACGTGTAAATGGTGCGCCATTATAATATTTCACGAGTTTGTTTGTATGGAAGCTTGTTTCCGCCATGAAATAAAAAAAATTAAAAAGTAATCGAGACTTTTCTTTTCTCACAATTGCAAGTTTACATCTCACACTTGTGACTTTTTTCCTCAGAATTGAATGATGTAAAGTCAGAATTGAGAGATAAAAACCTTATGTCCAATTGACCCTTCGCCAACAAGCCGTGGCGCTGTCACGCCACACAGAGTGAAAAATACATCGCGGAGCAAAGAGGACACTGACAACACGTCGACAGACAAGACAGAGCAGGTTACTTATGATATTAAACAAAGACCCAGCTTTCAAACGGTGTAATTTTTTAAGAAATTCGAACAATAAAAAACGTTTTGTGGCTCTTGTGGCTCACTGTAGCGCCTCAGCTCAAGCGGCTCGTGAACAGATCCTCTCTTCCTACTAGTTCATTTATAGCATCAAATAAACATGAATGAACATGAGAAGGAATGTTGTTTCAAACGCGGAAAGACGCCGGTAGACATCATTTTTCAAGTTCAAGTCCACCGAGGTTAATCTTCTTACTCCTGACTGCTTTGTCAGACAATATGGCGGATTCTGTGTTATGATTGGTTAGATCGGGTTGAAGGGTCACCAAACAGTTCACGGCACCATTGACTTCCATAGAAGGGGAAAAAATACAATGGAAGTGAATGGGGTCCATCAACTGTTTGCTTACAGACATCCTTCAAAATATCTTCTTTTGTGTTCAGCAGAAGAAAGAAATTCATGCAGGTTTGGAACAACATGAGGGTAAGTAAATCATGGCAGAAGTTTTATTTTTGGGTGAACTATCCCCTTAAGTAACACGTTTTCACATTTTGTTCTGAACATTTTGTTCTGAATACCTGGAAGGCTTCTCTGTCATCCAGCATGTTGCTGGGATGGTACATGGCGAAGATGGTGAGATTGAAGAAAGCACAGGCTGAGCCGATATGCAGGTAAAACGGGAAGAGCCGGCTCTGGATGAAGCCAAACGTGTGTCGGTTTAGATGGTTGTCCATCACAAAGCCTGAGCAAAACAAAAATCAATTGAACCTTAAGTACTGTGCATATTATAAACTTTGTTTAAATTTGTATAAATGTATTCATGTATAAATCTACCCTTGTGAAAAAGAAGTACACTTAGCATACTTTTAAAAAGAGTACTTATTACAGAAATGATATACTTAAGTGTGAACTGAATGTAATGTTTTCAGAAACTTGACTGCATTATTTACAGCTAAATCAAAATGTATTTTATAGTTTAAATTTATATTAAATGCAATTAGCTGAACTTTAGAGTGCTTTTTGACCCACTTAAGACTTAAGTACATCTTTGTGTAATTTCATAATTAACTCACTTCTACTGTCTTTGAAATATAGTTACACATTTGTAATTACGAGGTTGCCATTTAGTAAATTTAAAATATTTTAACTTGAAACGTAATATAGAATTACAGTTAAAGGGTTAGTTCACCCAAAAATGAAAATAATGTCATTTATTACTCACCCTCATGTCATTTCACACCCGTAAGACCTTCGTTCATCTTCTGAACACAAATTAAGATATTGTTGATGAAATCCGATGGCTCAGTGAGGCCTCTGTTGAGAGCAAAGCCATTGAAACGGTCAAGATCCATAAAGGTAATAAAAACATATTTAAATCAGTTCATGTGAGTACAGTGGTTCAATATTAATATTATAAAGGAACAAGAATATTTTTGGTGCGCCAAAAAAACCCAAAATAACGACTTATATAGTGATGGCCGATTTCAAAACACTGCTTCATGAAGCTTCTGAGCTTTATAAATCTTTTGTTTCGAATAAGTAATTCAGATCTCCCATCAAACGCCTAAACTGCTGAAATCACATGACTTTGGCGCTCCGATTCACTGATTTGATTCGTAAAGCTCTGAAGCAGTGTTTTGAAATCAGCCCATATAGATGTTGTTGAAAAGTCTTTATTTTGGTGTGTTTTTGGCGCACAAAAAGTTCTCTTGTTGCTTTATAATATTAAGATAGAACCACTGTACTCACATGAACTGATTTAAATATGTTTTTAGTACATTAATGGACCTTGAGAGTTTGAATGTCATTGCGGTCTATGGAGGCCTCACTGAGCCATCGTATTTCATCAAAAATATCTTAATTTGTGTTCAGAAGAACGGGTGTAGAACGATGAGGGTGAGTAATAAATGACATTATTTTCATTTTTGGGTGAACTAACCCTTTAGTATGTTAGTCAACATAAGTGTACTTCTTTAAAGCACTAAAACTAAAAACTAAACTTTAAATTGAAACTTTTAAGTTGACATTATTACAAAGTGCATTATCTATTTTTTTGTACTTAAGCATGTTAAGAAAGTGTAATGTATTTAAGTAAACCTAAATGACCTATCATTATATTATCTTCAAGTAAATTATTTAAAATATATACTTTTAAGATTTGATGCACACTACAATCATTCCATTAATCCATCATTTGCAATCACTGCCAAAAAGCGAAACAGTGTCCACACCTACCCGATATAAAGGTGACCCATATCTGCATTCCCCAGAAGGTGGAGAGAAACATGAGGTGAAGGAGTTTAGCAGTGACGGGAGGCTCTCTGTCTGCAGACATTGTCACGGGCACACTATTGTCTTTCACCTCCCTCACTCACTGCCACTGTGCTGTTTAAAAGTGTGACACAAAAATCATTCTCAGGTTTATGTAAGAGTTAATGCACATGATGTGATGCACACCACAGAGCACACTCTGCGTTATAAACAATAGAGGTGGAGGCATTCACCTTTCACCCACATGAGTAACAAGGCATACCATAATGGAACAAACCTTCTTAAAAGAAGATCTGCAATCTAATATAAATCATATCAGGCACACTGACTGCAAAAGGTAAAACAAATTAAAGGGATTGTTCACCCTCAACATGTTGTAGAATGATAATGCCATTCACTTCCATTGCATAGAAAAATATGGTGACTGAGGCTGTCAACCTGCCAAACATGTTCCACAGAAGAAAGTCATACAGGACATGAGGGTAAATCATTGACAAATCTTGATTTTGGGGTGAACTGTCCCTTTAAGAATCGTGTGTGTGACTGCACTGCACTACTTGTGCTTTTATTGTGCAGAGTAACGCCATGTCCAGAATGTAGGCTGTGTCTCAAAACCTACTGAGCTGCCTAGCTAGACTGCGTTTTCGGTTCTGTCTGCGCCTTTAATGCCGGCGCGTATTATCTATGTAGGTTGCTCACTAGTTGTTGAGACACAGCCATGGTGTCCAAACACCCCAAAAGCTTCCTATTAAGCACCGCGACTCTTTCCAACTGAGGAAAATCCTTGATGTTTGAACTGACACCAACTCACAGTACAAGACAGACAAGCTCGCGCGTCACTTCTGATGCGTCATGTGAAACCTACACCTGTAGGGATATGAAAGGCTGGAAATCATTACAGCTACATGCTGTCACCATGATGTCGATCTACTTACCGGACGATCAGCCGTGACTATGTAAATCGTTGGGGGCTGGTTGCGCGTCACGGTGGGTAGAACACCATAAATATACGATGAAGGAGGAACCGGTCTGCAGCTGTAGTAACTCTCGGACTGGCAGTCAGACCGGTGGGCGGGGTTTATGCGTTTATGTGTACGCGGTTGGAGTTGTTTGATGGGCGTGGTTTGTGAATGTTCTCGTTATTGTTGGGCGTGGTTTTGTATACGGGTGGGCGTGCTTTATGTGGAATTTACACACATGCATTTAGCTATCTATATGGGGTCATTCCATAGACTTCTTTTGTTTTTATATAGATTGATAGCCTATAACAGTAACGTTTGAAATAATACACTTACATTTTATTTAAAATAGGTTTTGTCAGATTTAGCTCACTTCTGGGTACACTTTTGTCCTAAAATTAAGTACACAAACACACACACACACAAATTAAAATTCTGTCATTTATTACTCACCCTTATGTCGTTCCACATCCATAAGAACTTTGTTCATCTTAAGAACACAAATTAAGATCTTTTTGATGAAGTCTGGAGTTGCGTCCCAAACGCCGCACTATACACTATGTACTTATGCACTATGTACTCATTCACGCATAGTGCGTGAAATGTATAAGGTTATTTTGTCATTTAACATTGGAGTCTGACAGCTCCTCACCCTCCACTATGTAATTAAAGCTGCGACAGGTGAGTGCATAAAGTGTCCAACATTCCACACTTTGTTTTTCCGTTAATTTAGTGCATCATCCGGGTATTTAAAGTGCACTTTTTCTTTTTGGAATTTTCAGTGTGAACACACTACTCGCACTATTTATACTAAAAACGTCATAGAATAGTGCATAAGTACGCGAATTGGGATGCACCTTTTCGTTTTTTCCGTTAATTTAGTGCATCATCCGGGTATTTAAAGTGCACTTTTTCTTTTTGGAATTTTCAGTGTGAACACACTACTTGCACTATTATACTTAAAAACATCATAGAATAGTGCATAAGTACGCGAATTGGGACGCACCTTGGGTTTCTGTCTCTCCAAAGACATCCTAGCAGCTTCCACTGCAAGGTTCAGAAAGAAATGAAATTAAATTAAATTAAATGAAATACACTTTATTGTCCCCAAAGGGGAAATTTGTGTTGGACTCAAGGTGTTTACATAGACAAAATCATTAAAATCATTAAATAAATAAATATATTTAAAAAATATAGTAAATTAAATTACATTCATTCATCATTTAACATTTTAATTGAAATAGGTATAAAAGACTTCTTAAACCGATTATACCTACAAAAAGGTAGGAAAAAGACATCATTAAAGTAATCCATGTGACTCCAGAGGCTTAAACTCAATTTTATGAAGCAACGTGACGTGAGTGCTTTGTTTGTGCAAAAAAACATAACTTACCACTTTATTTACAAAATAATATTATCTAAAGTGTGTTCACGCAACAATGCCAACTCTCGCGTGAACACAACACACGTGCATCGTGATGCTCTCGTGAACACTCGCACATGTGCGTTGAGTTGACGTTATAAACACTCACACATGCGTTGAGTTGAAGCGTGAGTCTGAACACAACGTGTGCGTCGCGATGCTCTTATAAACACTCGTGTGTTGAGTTGATGCGTGAGTCTGAACACAACGTGTGCGTCGCGATGCTCTTATAAACACTCGTGTGTTGAGTTGACGCGTGAGTCTGAACACAACGCGTGCGTCGCGATGCTCTTATAAACACTCGTGTGTTGAGTTGACGCGTGAGTCTGAACACAACGTGTGCGTCGCGATGCTCTTATAAACACTCGTGTGTTGAGTTGACGCGTGAGTCTGAACACAACGTGTGCGTCGCGATGCTCTTATAAACACTCGTGTGTTGAGTTGACGCGTGAGTCTGAACACAACGTGTGCGTCGCGATGCTCTTATAAACACTCACACATGCGTTGAGTTGAAGCGTGAGTCTGAACACAACGTGTGCGTCGCGATGCTCTTATAAACACTCGTGTGTTGAGTTGACGCGTGAGTCTGAACACAACGTGTGCGTCGCGATGCTCTTATAAACACTCGTGTGTTGAGTTGACGCGTGAGTCTGAACACAACGTGTGCGTCGCGATGCTCTTATAAACACTCGTGTGTTGAGTTGACGCGTGAGTCTGAACACAACGTGTGCGTCGCGATGCTCTTATAAACACTCACACATGCGTTGAGTTGACGCGTGAGTCTGAACACAACGTGTGCGTCGCGATGCTCTTATAAACACTCACACATGCGTTGAGTTGAAGCGTGAGTCTGAACACAACGTGTGCGTCGCGATGCTCTTATAAACACTCACACATGCGTTGAGTTGAAGCGTGAGTCTGAACACAACGTGTGCGTCGCGATGCTCTTATAAACACTCACACATGCGTTGAGTTGAAGCGTGAGTCTGAACACAACGTGTGCGTCGCGATGCTCTTATAAACACTCGTGTGTTGAGTTGACGCGTGAGTCTGAACACAACGTGTGCGTCGCGATGCTCTTATAAACACTCACACATGCGTTGAGTTGACGCGAGTCTGAACACAACGCGTGCGTCGCGATGCTCTTATAAACACTCACACATGCGTTGAGTTGAAGCGTGAGTCTGAACACAACGTGTGCGTCGCGATGCTCTTATAAACACTCACACATGCGTTGAGTTGAAGCGTGAGTCTGAACACAACGTGTGCGTCGCGATGCTCTTATAAACACTCACACATGCGTTGAGTTGACGCGAGTCTGAACACAACGTGTGCGTCGCGATGCTCTTATAAACACTCACACATGCGTTGAGTTGAAGCGTGAGTCTGAACACAACGTGTGCGTCGCGATGCTCTTATAAACACTCGTGTGTTGAGTTGATGCGTGAGTCTGAACACAACGTGTGCGTCGCGATGCTCTTATAAACACTCGTGTGTTGAGTTGACGCGTGAGTCTGAACACAACGCGTGCGTCGCGATGCTCTTATAAACACTCGTGTGTTGAGTTGACGCGTGAGTCTGAACACAACGTGTGCGTCGCGATGCTCTTATAAACACTCGTGTGTTGAGTTGACGCGTGAGTCTGAACACAACGTGTGCGTCGCGATGCTCTTATAAACACTCGTGTGTTGAGTTGACGCGTGAGTCTGAACACAACGTGTGCGTCGCGATGCTCTTATAAACACTCACACATGCGTTGAGTTGACGCGTGAGTCTGAACACAACGTGTGCGTCGCGATGCTCTTATAAACACTCACACATGCGTTGAGTTGAAGCGTGAGTCTGAACACAACGTGTGCGTCGCGATGCTCTTATAAACACTCACACATGCGTTGAGTTGAAGCGTGAGTCTGAACACAACGTGTGCGTCGCGATGCTCTTATAAACACTCACACATGCGTTGAGTTGAAGCGTGAGTCTGAACACAACGTGTGCGTCGCGATGCTCTTATAAACACTCGTGTGTTGAGTTGAAGCGTGAGTCTGAACACAACGTGTGCGTCGCGATGCTCTTATAAACACTCGTGTGTTGAGTTGACGCGTGAGTCTGAACACAACGCGTGCGTCGCGATGCTCTTATAAACACTCACACATGCGTTGAGTTGAAGCGTGAGTCTGAACACAACGTGTGCGTCGCGATGCTCTTATAAACACTCACACATGCGTTGAGTTGAAGCGTGAGTCTGAACACAACGTGTGCGTCGCGATGCTCTTATAAACACTCACACATGCGTTGAGTTGAAGCGTGAGTCTGAACACAACGTGTGCGTCGCGATGCTCTTATAAACACTCGTGTGTTGAGTTGACGCGTGAGTCTGAACACAACGTGTGCGTCGCGATGCTCTTATAAACACTCACACATGCGTTGAGTTGAAGCGTGAGTCTGAACACAACGCGTGCGTCGCGATGCTCTTATAAACACTCGTGTGTTGAGTTGACGCGTGAGTCTGAACACAACGCGTGCGTCGCGATGCTCTCGTGAACACGTGTTGCAGATCAATATTTTTGTAAGTAAAGTGGTCAATTATACTTTAATGATGTCTTTACTACCTTTATGGACCTTGGAGTGGTAGTTGCGTTGGATGTCAATGGAGAGACAAAAACCTATCAGACATCAAAAAGATCAAAAAAAGAAAAAAAAAAAAGGATAAGAATCAAAAAGATCTTCATTTGTGTTCCGTAGATGAACGAAGGTCTTACAGGTGTGGAACGACTTGAGGGTGAGTAATTAAAGACAGACTTTTTGGGTGAACTAACTCTTTAACTTTGAGACACAACTTCAACAAAAAGTACTGCAACAAAGGACCAGATAAAGACCTTAATTATAACTGTTCTGACTGTAAATAATCAGAGAATTCACTCTCTCAGTCACTTCACAGGGCATGTTCAAACTGGTGGATTAATTAGCGCTCAACATGTTATTGGTCTGTATTTAATGGGTGCGAAAGAGAAAAGGACAGTGTGACTCTCATGGGCGCTTTCTTCACTGCCTTTGTTCAGAGCAATTACCATGTGCAACTGAAGGAGAACAAAATCTGATTCCTAGAAACACCAGAGACTTCATGAACATTTGTAGTGAATTTGTAAATGTATGTATAACAGAAAAGAAACCTTGAGCCAGACCTTTATGATGTAGATGCTATAACTGAATCCCAACAAGCTTACCGTATATATACAGTACCTGTCAAAAGTTTGGAAACATTAAATTTTTTTAATGTTTTTGAAAGAAGTCTCTATTCTCACCAGGGCTGCATTTATTTAATCAAAAAATACAGTAAAAACAGTAATATTTTGAAATATTATTACAATTTAAAATAATTGTTTTCTATTTTAATACATTTAAAAAATATAATTTATTCCTGAGATCAAATCTGAATTTTCAAACTCAGAGATATGGAGAATCTTTGTCAGCTTTGGTGGAAAATGGCCATTATTCACAGCAGCGCCATCCTTGAGTTTTAAAGGGAATGAAAGCGAGGCTGTGAGGGAAAGACATGCATATTAATATGTGAATTTTTTGTGATAGTAAATTGTATTGTGTGGATCAAGAGTATTTTGATGTTTACTGGATATTGATTGTTGTAAACGTACTGTCATGTGAGAAAGTATTACGTCATCATATATCATATATCTTGTGGTACACATTGCCTGTTTAAGGGCTAATATTATATATTATTATTACATATAATATTACATAATCTAATAAATATATATAAAATAAATTTGTTACATTTTGTTATGAAGACATTTACACATTTTTAATTTGTAGCTTAAGTGTCCAAGTACTTTTTGGGGGCAGCAGTGTATCTATATCATAGATATAATTTAATCTTTGTTTTTTCTCTCAGAAAACCGGGATAATTTGGTACATGTTCCTAAAAAAAATCACCAGCTTCATTGAAGACCTTACAGTTTCATAGGCATGTGGGACCATGAAAGAAAAGACTTAAAGGTATAATTCAGTCACTAGAGGGAGACATGGCCAACAATCCATGGATTCACAATATTCTGTAAAGCAAATGTTCACAAAAACTAGTTCTTTAACTTATATATATAAAGAAAGAAAGAGGGAAAATATCTTGTATCCTTCAATGTTTTCCATCATTTATGTACATTTTAATGACTGATTATAGATATTAGTGAAGATTTGTAAGATGCTTTATTTTTGGGGATATTAATAATGTTGCCAAAAAAAGAAAAATGTTCTCTTGAAGCAAAGATGTCAATTAATATGACATTGAGGTGACTGCTGTATTATCATAATGTGAGAGACCGGGAGCAGTTAATGTTAATTTGGACCAGACGGATGATTGTTTTCTATGGCAAATAATATATTCCTCAGCCATAAATCCACTCCAACCCAGCCCATATACATTAAGCACTGCCATCAAAACCAAACAATTTTATGATGATCAAAGCCAAATTCACTGATATCGACAGACTGTAGATGGTTTAAATTATTCATTTTAATGGGTGTGTTGAGTCTGCTAAGTATGTGACATCCACAGTATCAGCACACTGAAAATACAAATACAGAATATTGTGAACACAGTATAAAAGAGCAAAAACAAGTTCAGAAGGCCACAAATATGATTTTTTGATTTAAAAAAATGTTTTTGATTTTTTATGTTTGTAACTGAAAATAACTGTACTAATGACAAAAGTCATTTCATAATTAGTACAAATATATGTTTCATAATAATAAGTGTTACATTATGGGTAGAAAACAAATGCTAAACACATTCTCAAATTGTGCCAGGCTTATATTAAGTGCTTTAATGTTATATCCCTTTCAACACACCATTATCATTATGTTAGATAATGTTAAGACATCTAGTGTGAGGTACGAAACATTCACAATATAGGAAAATAGAGAATATGATTTTGTCCACCACAAATTACAAAATAAAAGATGTAATTGTTACTTTTTTTCTAGTAGCAATTGCGATTTTGTCTAAATATTAAAGATATTTTAGATATTATCTAGGCCTATATACATACATACACACACACACACACACACACATTATATATATATATATATATATATATTATATATATACATATATATATATATAGTTATAAATAGATCTACATTTTTCTCAGAATTGTGAGATATAAACTCACAATTGAAAGAAAAAAGTCAGAATTGTGAGATCATTTATATATATATATATATATATATATATATATATATATATATATATATATATATATATATATATTTTTTTTTTTTTTTTTTTTTTATTACATGGTGGAAACTAGCTTCAATTGTAACTCTTTTATAGTAAAATTGTTTTATATGACTCTTAACAGATCATTAGACAAAATATTCTAAAATAGTTTTATTTATTCACAGTTGAATGTCCATAAACTACTGACCTGTTAAGCACTGTATATTGTTTAAATTAATCTAATAGTGTTATAATAAGGCCCTTTATTTTTTGTCTCAAATATAGACATAGGTCAGGGGGATTGAACTTGAAACATAGCTGGTGTTCCTTCAAGAAAGAAGAGTATTTGCGCTTTAAGTGTATCTGGCCCAATTTGCTCATGTTCTTCAGCAAAAGGGTTGTTTGGTTGATCACACCTTTCAGGTTCGACTGGATTCAGTGTCTTGCAGACTTGCAGATTTTGTCAAATACTTCAGGAAATGCATCTTTACAGTCGAGCTGCTCTCTGAGTTTATGATACAATGTTCCATCGAACATCTCCCAGAATTCCTGTCGTTCCATGTATACGTCAGCATACAGCATCTGGAATCTAGATATGGAAGTACTGTGTTATATAATACCCTATGACAATAACGACTATTGTCAAAGACAATTTTACTGCATTTCAAAGCTTGGTTGTTGAAATTTATGCCAGTCTTTACCAGTTAATGGAAAGGGGAAAAGTGATAACTGACCCATGAACGTCTCTAACAAACTTCTCCAGCTGGCGTGTGGATGATCTAGCTTCAAAGTGTTTGACTTTGGGCTCCCCATATGCTCCAATATCAACATACAGTTCATCTTCATCTCCTTTAGGGTGCACCATTCCCGGCTGGTTGGGCAGCACGAAGGGACATAGCCACAGAGGATACACCTACAACACACATACCCATGAGCAAATATATATATACAGATACACACACACTATCCTTCAAAATGTGGGGTCAATCAAGAAAGTCTGTTATTCTCACCAAGGCTGCATTTATTTGTTCAAAATTACTGTAAAATAACTGTTTTCTATTTGAATATATTTAAAATGTAATTTATTCCTGTGATCAAAGCTGAATTTTCAGCATCATTTCTCCAGTCTTCAGTGTCACATGATCCTTCAGAAATGCTTCTAATATGCTGATTTGCTGCTTAAGAAACATTTCTGATTATTATTAATGTTGAAACCAGTTGTGCTGCTTAATATTTTTGTGGAAACTGTGATACACTACAAGTAAAATGTTGGGGTAAGATCGATCTTTTAAAAATAAATAAATAAATATTAATATTTTTATTCAACATTTTTATTCATTAAATTGATTCAATTGACAGTAAAGAGATTTATAATGTTACAAAAGATTTTTTTCAAATGAATGCTGTTCTAACTTTCTATTCATCCTGAAAAAAAGTTTTCACAAACATATTCAGCAGTTTTCTAAGGAAGAGGATTAGGGCCAAGCAATAATAAAAAAAAATAAAACCATCTTGAGATTAAAGTTGTTAAATTTCTAGAAAACAATTGTTAAATTTCAAGAAAAAAGTCTAAATAAAATGTTGAGAATAAACTCGTTAAATTACGAGAAAAAACTCGATAAATTTTGAGAAGAAGGTCGAGATAAATGCTGAGAATAAAGTCAGTAAATTACGAGAAAAAAGTCGCTAAATTACGAGAACAAATTCGTTAAATTATGAAAAAATGTCATTAAATTTCGAGAAAAAAGTCGAGATAAAATGTTGAGAATAAAGTCATTAAATTACGAGAACAAATTCGTTAAATTATGAGAAAAATGTCATTAAATTTCGAGAAAAAAGTCGAGATAAAATGTTGAGAATAAAGTCATTAAATTACGGGAACAAATTTGTTAAATTATGAGAAAATGTCGTTAAATTTCGAGAAAAAAATTGAGATAAAATGTTGAGAATAAAGTCATTAAATTACAAGAAAAGTCGTTAAATTACCAGAACAAATTCGTTAAATTATGAGAAAAATGTCATTAAATTTTGAGAAAAACGTCAAGATAAAATGTTGAGAATAAAGTCGTTAAATTACGAGAAAAAAACTTGTTGAATCTCGAGAAAAAAGTCGAGATAAAATGTTGAGAATAAAGTCATTAAATTACGAGAAAAGTCATTAAATTACCAGAACAAATTCGTTAAATTATGAGAAAAATGTTGTTAAATTTCGAGAAAAAAGTCGAGATAAAATGTTGAGAATAAACTTGTTAAATTACGAGAAAAGAGAATTTGTTCTCATAATTTAATGACTTTATCCTCAAAATTTTATCTCGACTTTTTCTCGAAATTTTACAAGTTTTTTCTTGTAATTTAACGAGTTTATTCTCAACATTTTATTGCGACTTTTTTCTCGAAATTTAACAACTTTTTTTCTCATAATTTAATGACTTTATTCTCAACATTTTATCTCGACTTTTTCTCGAAATTTTACAAGTTTTTTCTTGTAATTTAACGAGTTTATTCTCAACATTTTATTGCGACTTTTTTCTCGAAAGTTAACAACTTTAATCTCGAGATGATTTTATTTTTTATTATTGCTTGGCCCTAATCCTTTTCCGTAGTTTTCAACACTGATAATAATAAGAGCCATTATTAATAATTGAGCACAAGCAATACCAAATAATAACTGAACACTAAATCAGCATATTAGAATGATTTCTGAAGGATCATGTGACACTAAAGACTAGAGTAATGGTGCTGAAAATTCAGCTTTGCCATCACAGGAATAAATTACATTTTGAAATATATTAAAATGGAAAACAGAAATGTTCAAATGTAATATAAATGTTTGTGAGTGTGTGTAATATTGGCTCTTTTTACATTGATGACATTGTTCTAATTTGGCTGCTATAGAGCTGTTCAGTTTGTAGTCTAGAAGAGAATTCACTTTTTGAGTCATGGTTTCCCTTGAGAACTTCTAATGTGTTTTCAGAATAGCTACTTTCGATTTTTGAGTAAAATAAAGTCTGTGGTGAGCATTACTGGAACAGACCTTCATATAAATCAATTATATTTTGATGCCTGCTTTTTTCAATAAATAAAGAATTCTGTATTGAAATTTTAGCATGTTTTGAAATAATAATAAAATAGCACAGAACAGTACAGACTTATATAATATAGAATATTAGCTATTAGTTATCACCTTATTTGAGTATATGTGTGTGCATGTTCGGGTTTCTCACATGTATGTCCTTGTGGAAGCGTAGGATGGCAGTCTTGATGTGCTTCATGGGGACCAGCATGTCCTGCACCACATGGTGCTGCTCGTACAGTTTGCGGATGGTCTCTCCCTGCGTCAGCTTCAGCAGGGAAATCTTAGGAGGAACCATCCAGCCAAACACATACCTGAACAATGGGTTATTCCCAAATGGAATGATGTCCTAAAAAACAGACAACAAGGAACGGTGGATGGAAATGAGATGGAAAAGCAAACAAAAGTTTATATGGATGATAGATGGAAAAAGAAAAGGGGAACAAGATATAGAGTAAGACGATAACAAAAAGGAAATGGGATGACCGATCAATATGTTTACAGGATTATTACAGGAAGTGCTGTTATCAGGATTAAGTATATGTGTATATTAGGGGTGTAATGGTACATGTATTGGTCCCGAACCGTCACGGTACGGACGTCACGATTCGGTGCATACAGTCAGACAACAGGCGATCCACACTCCAATCCAGAAGGGGGCGCACACAGCAATGCAACACTGTTTGCTAACTACTACAACAGGAAAAAGCACAGAAGAAGAAGAACAGACGATCTATATATAGACATGTTTACGTGTAATCTCTCAACCGCGGAAAGACATCAATAAATCAGCTTGAGAATAATATCTCACGTAGCATTACATTTACCTCAGGCAAGTCATTCAGTGTCCACAGCATGTTAGTTCACTAGAGGGAGCATTTCACTAAATATATATTTGCTTATATATCCATTATATAGTGTTGATTATTATATATAAAAATAAATAGCAACTGAATTTAATAGTTTGGGCTCTGATCTTAATTGTAACCTTTAATATTATGGTAATGTGCAAGAAAGGGCTTCCTGTATATAGTTTATGGCATTAGCTGAGATGACAAAAAAAACACTGTTTAATAAAAAAAAGAAGAACAAGAAGCAATTTTATGTTTTGTTTTCTCACTCTGCTGTACCAAACCCGTACTGAACCGTGACTTCAATACAGAGGTACGTACCGAACCGTCATTTTTGTGTACCGTTACACCCCTAGTGTATATGTACACCGTTCTTTATGATCACAAAAGTTATGTTTGAAAATCAAAGCACATTCCTGACCTTGTCCATCTCCACTTTAGCTGCATAATTTATTGAGTAATGTCAGACTAGTGCTGCCAATCAACAGACAACACAAGCTTCCTGTAGCTAATGGAAGGCTTTAGTGGATATACAGTAATGCATCAAAACTGTGTGTGAGTATGTTTGAGAGTGAGACAGAAGGGTTTACAGAGAGAGGGCGAGAGACGTGGCTTGATAAAGATGGAAGAGAAGGATAATAGTTGTCTCTTTAACTATGCCTTATGGGACAAGTGAAAAATGCAAATGCTAATGCAACCCATAGGGGAGGAAGTACGTGACTGACTAAGTGTTTCAAACTCCTGATACACTTTAAGTGTACTACAGTACACCACAAACCAAAAAAGCCACACTGAAAGTTATAAATTGTCTCAATAAGAGTCTAATATTATTAATATCCCAAATGCAAAGCAACATGATGACAGTTCTTGGAAGATATAATCCCTAGTGATCCAGTCATAATATAGTACAAAACACACAATGTTGGCATAACTGTGGAGAACCATACTCGTATACTTAACTCCTTGTGTTAAACTGGACCAGAATACAAAAAAAATGATTGTATTATGGGATACTCGTTGAGACACAATGTAGATGAATTATAACATATGTACAGATAGATATAAAGAAATATACTGTTCCAGGACACCTGTGTGACTTCACACAGCCAAAATCACTGTGACAGCAAGTGCAAAAATGGCTTAGAAAAGTGACTGTGATGCATGTGGGCACTGTACTTATTTATTTAGCTATTTACTTGTCTGAGTTGAAATGATTTAATATCCGAGCTCTGTTATTGTTATTATTTCTTGAAAAACAAATACGAAAAGCAGCATATAATTGGGTAAGTTTGTTGGTGAGTGCAGTTTTCCGGAGTGATTTACTTGTAATTCCCAGAAGATGCTGCGGGTGTGTCTGTGGTAATAGTGCCGGAGAGGAATGTACTCCACTGCAACACAGTTCTGCTTCAGGAAACCCTCCACATGCCGGAAGAACCACGGCTTGTAATAGTAACCTATACAGTTAGTCTGATCAGACAAAGGGAAAGACAGAGAGAAAAAGAATCTGTATGACAATACAATGGTGTTTGATTGTAAAAGTTTTCATAATAAACACATTGAGAAAGTTGCCGATATGTAGAGAACAGGCAAGTGAGTATGGAAGCTAATTTCTGCCACAGAATAAAAAAATTAAAAAGGTAATTGCCAAAGTAAGAAGTGTGTTTTTGGTTGTGAGGGAAAGATAACCTTGTTTCCCAAAGAACCCAGCGTTCAGTGGATCTTTGTGCTCAAGCATTACATTGATGCGCTCTCGATATTTATCATTAAAATAACCATAGAAACTGATAGTTACAATCACTTTGTATTGGTTAAAATGAATGGAGAATATCTTTTGTTTTTCCGTGGATGCTCGAGCCCTCAGGATCGGCGCTTATGGTTTCATAAACAAGGCCCAGTTCTACACGGGATTTACAGATCGTTTGAAACTGAAGGATGGAGCGGTCACAGCGGTAATGATCCCGGTCATGAGTCGGAACCGCGGGTGGAGAGTAAAACTGCTTCAGATGTCCGTTTTGTTGGCAATAGGTGCCTAAGTGCATATAATGTAAACAACACGAACGTAGTGAATGAATAAATTCATTATTCATCATTCATATGCTATATTCATTATAGCGATTCAAAAGTTATCCAGGGATAATGCGATGGTGTATTGTGTGTTTAAATACAGTTGTTTAGCTGACCATTGATAGCTTGTAGACGATCTCTACACAAAAGCGGCGCATACTCGTGACTCTAGCTCCGCTCACAGGACACGCCTCCAGGCGTTCGGCTGTTTTCAGAATTACTCGGTACAGCGTATGTATCTTTTATAAATATGATTAAACTAAAGACTTTTTGGAGATATGAAGGATGCACTACTACTCTATAGGTACTCAAGATTAACATGAGATTGGCAGAAACTGTGTTTGATACCCCCCCCTTTAAAAAACTCAATTTTTACTTTTTTTTTCTCAGAAATGTTAGTCTAACAATTCTGACTTTATCACTATTGCAAGTTTCACACTCAATTCAGACTTTTGATCAAAATGGTGTGTTTAACGATAAATTCTGACTTTCTCAGAATTAAAAGTTTAAAACTCAATTCTGTGAATTTAACAAAATTCTAACTTTTTTTAGACACTCAATTCTATCTTTTTTTCTCAGAATTGGGAGTTTGTAACAAAATTCTGAATTTTTTTCTCAATATTGCGAGATTAATACTCAATTCTGTCTTTTTTCCTCAGACTTTTGAGTTTAATGCGGAATTTGGACTCTTTTTCTCAATATTGTGAATTTAACACTCAATTCTGACTTTTTTCCTGCAACTGCGCGTTTATATCTCACAACTGTGACTTTTTTCCTCGGGAATGTGAGTTTAATAAGGAATTCTGGCTTTTTTTTCTCAGAATAGCGAGTGTAACACTCAATTCTGACTTTTTCTCCAAATTTTGTTAAAAAAACTCAATTTTGACTTTTTTCTCAGAATTGTTAGTTTAACACAATTCTGACTTTTTTATCACACTTGTGTGTTTAACACTGCATTCTGACCTTTTTTTTCCTCAGAATTACAAGTTTAAAACGTTTAAAAAGTTTTCCCTCAGATTTGAGTTAAACACTGACTTTTTTCTCACAATTGCAAGCTTAACAGAATTCAGAATTTTTTTCTAAATATTGTTTAACATGCAATTCTGACTTTTTTTCCTCAGAATTGTGAGTTTATCACTTGCAATTCAGACTTTTTTTGCAGAATTCGCAATTATATTTTTTTATTTTTTAATGCATTGCAGAAACAAGCTTCCATAAATAAGCCATAGAAAAAGTACTAAGAAAAACCAATCAGATTACTTGTATTACAGAATATTCATTATCACCTTGTCAGGCTCTGCATGATCTGTCATGGTTCCCGTCATAATCACGGCCTCGTCCCGTGAGTACTGCAGTCCTTCCACAAATTGGTTCTCCTTATTGGCCGATTCCTCTGCAAATCTCTTGCATATATCATCCAAACCATGTACAGGTTCGTAACGAAGCTTCACCCATTTTCGAGCTGGAATTATCCGGATCTCCGCCGCAACCAGGAACCCCAGAGTACCGCAGGACCAAGGAACCGCATAGAACAGGTCAGAGTTTTCTTTCTGCGCACAAGAATTTTGATTTAATAAAGGTTTTTAATATGCAACTGTGTGTGTGCGATTGTGTGTATTTATATAGTCTGTAAGAATTGACTCACTTCAGTGCAGCGGACCAGACTTCCATCAGCCAACACCAGCTCAAAGGCCACACAAATGTGCTGGAACAGGCCGTAGATGTGTGATGAAGACTCAATGCCTGTTCCCATTACCAGCCCACCTGAACAAAGCATGAGACAATCATGAGAGACACTTGATGGGGGATGACACAATAAATAGCCTAAAAAATACATTGATAATATATATTATTTTAGAAAAATATAGTACAACAAAAGCGATTATCTAATGGTTTCATTACAATAAGAAACATAGAGTTGCTCTTTTTATCGATTTATCTAAAGCTTTTGATACTGTAGATCATGAAATGATAAAATGACAAGATAAACTAGATGAGTAAAGTTTGATGACAAACTTTGAGGTTGGCTTGAAAAAGTTTGAAAAGAATTAAAAGCTTGAAGTTTGAAGGTTTTAAGTTTGAAGAAGTTTGAATTTTAAAGTAGATTTAAAGTTTAAAGTTTGAATATTTTGAAGGCAATAGTCTCTTAGAAAAACAGATAGATAGATAGATAGATAGATAGATAGATAGATAGATAGATAGATAGATAGATAGATAGATAGATAGATAGATAGATAGATAGATAGATAGATAGATAGATAGATAGATAGATAGATAGATAGATAGATAGATAGATAGATAGATAGATAGATAGATAGATAGATAGGGTGCATATTAGCATGTTGCGAACGTGATTTAACATGTTAGCATTATTTAGCACCTAACTAACATGTAGCTAACATGGTTTAACATTGCTAGCATGTCGCTAGCACAATTAGAACATTGCTTGCACGATTTAACATGTAGATAGCATGATTTAGCACATTGCTAGCATGTTGAATCAAAGTCCCTTTAAGACAAGTCATTTCACTCGGCGGCCATCTTTGAAATGCCTCTCGGGCATGCAAGTGCAGCTCCTATCTCTTTGAATGGGGAAACATCAAAGTCTCCAAAGCTGTTTGTCAAGCTTTCGGTTAAATTTCATATTTGTAATCCCCAATGAAATCTAACAACAACAATAAATTTTGTTTCCAAATGCTGGAATCATGATAAAAAACTGTATTTTTCAGGCTGGATCAAGCTAATGCGCATGCGCAGACCTAAATGCGCGTCTCTTGTGCCTCATTTTGGAGGTGCGCGTCTGACTGTTTCTATAGGAACCGGAGCTTTTAACGGCCACTGCACTGACACGATGACTTTACCAGACAGTGATTTGCCCTTATTTAGAAGGCGGGACTTGCGCGTTGCACTTTCTCCCATTCAAAACAATACGAGTGACACGTCTTGTGTTATTCTATAGTCTTTGGTTGAATGCATGATTTAACATGTTGCTAACGCAGTGCTAGCATGATTTAACATGTTGCTAACGCAGTGCTAGCATGATTTAACATGTTGCTAGAATGTTGAATGCATGATGTTTGATTTAGCATGTTGTTAGCATAAATTATGTTGCTAGCATGATTTAACGTTGCTTGCACAATTTTTCATGTTGCTAACGTTTTAACATTGCTGCTAGTTTGATTTAACACACTGCTAGCGTGATTTAACATGTTGCTAGCATTATTTAACATTGCTGCTAGTTTGATTTAACACATTACTAGCATGTTGTTAACATGTTGCTAACACAACTTAGCACATTGCTAGCATGATTTAGCACATTTTAAATCTCAGGAGTTTTATTTCATGGTTAAATAAAGGTTAAAAAAATGGACACTACATACACTAGTACATACACTACTGTTCAAAAGTTTTGGGGTTGGTAGGATTTTTTATTGCTTTTGAAATAAGTCTCTTATGCTCAACATTTATGTTTATTTGATAAAAAAAAAATACAGTAATATTATAAAATATTATTTAAAAATTTCATTTTTATTTTAAAATGTACTTTATTCATGGCAAAGCTGAAATTTCAGCAGCCATTACTCCAGTCTTCAGTGTCACATGAAATGGATTGAGATTCAAAATGCACAAACATTTGTGCTTCTAAGCTTTTTTAAAGTAACAGGACATCAAATTATACCCTATTTGGGAAAAGTGCCAACTGGGAGCTAAAAAGGAAGGATCAAAAGTCCAAATAACTGACCTTTGATTACAGATGCACAGCTCTAAACTGCTTTTAAAAATGGTATTGCATAAAACTATTGCTTTGATATGGTGCTTACCATTTCAAAGATACAGGAATCAATACATGTGGCCTCCTATCGTCCAACACTTTACAAACACAACACACCTTTCCCATGTCTTATTACTAAGCACTGTGTCTCAACAGAATTACAAATGAATTTGAAGGAGAGTCAGTATAAAACATTTCTCCACCGATGAGCGCTCTTTTCTGGGATCTATAAACACTTTCAGCAATAGGACCCGTATCCGCCCTAATCTAATCTGCCTCATTGAAACAGGGACTATGCTCATCCATAACCTAGTTAGGAGCGGCCTCTGATGCACCACACATGGCATATAATATTGATCAGGAGAGAAAGTTATGCTCCATTTAAAGAAAGCGAATATCTGCAAGTGCTCAGAGACATTAAACAAATCCCTTGTGGAGCAAAGAGAGGGAGAGATTATTCAGGTCAGAGATGATTTACAATCTTCATCTAAATGGAGAGAAGTGTTACTGTGTGCTGAATAGAAAATGTCCAAATGGATCTAGATGCCACAAAAATGAGAGTTTGCTGTAATCTGAGACTTGGTAAAAAAAAACAAGCATACCTAGGTGTAACACACAGATGATGAGAAATGTATGTGAACCCTTTATGTGCATTTGTTCTTGAATTTATGCACATATTCAATGCATGTGCAAGGGTTCACATACTTTTTCCTGCAAATTTACCAAAATGACTGAAATTCAGCTCGGGAGGCTTCCTCAGCACAGTGATACAAACAGTAACAATGCCGTAATTTTCCTTTGGAAGTGCATGCAAAGTGGATTTGCTTTCACAGCGCCGAAAACAGCATCTTCTTGACGTGTCGACAACACAAACCAAACTCTTCCAGGCTTCTGCTACAACTGCAGTTGGCTGAACACCGTTACTGACAATCAGCATTTTGGCTGTGTGAGATTCTCCAGCTTTGTTGTTGTTGAGCAACCGAAGCACGAGCTGATAAAGTGCCACCCTCTTCTGGAAAGAGGGCCGGGACCAGCAGCTCATTTGCATTTAAAGGGACACACATAAAAATGGTGTATTTTTGCTCACACCCAAATAGGGGAAAATTTGACGAGCTATAATAAATGATCTGTGGGGTATTTTGAGCTGAAACTTCACAGACACATTCGGGAGACACCAGAGACTTATATTACATCTTGTGAAAGGGGCATTATAGGTCCCCTTTAATATTATCTCATAATTTGGCAGCAGGTTTATTAGGCTGCTGTCACTTTAAGACCTGACTCACGATCCATTATACTGATACACATGCGTTTTCTTTCTCAACTGTTTATGTTCACTTAAAACATACTGATTGTGTTTATGTGAATACTCACCAAGATTTTGACATCATTTTGTGTGTATTTGACAGTTTAAGTGCAATAAACAGCGAAAAGTAACTAAATTTAGTACTGAGAGGTGGCTTTATGTGTGCACACTTTGAGTGTGAGCACAAAATCTGCGGGAATGAGTACAATTATGCGCAATATGCACAATCCAACGGCGAA
Organism: Chanodichthys erythropterus; assembly: GCF_024489055.1. Classification (NCBI taxonomy): domain Eukaryota; kingdom Metazoa; phylum Chordata; class Actinopteri; order Cypriniformes; family Xenocyprididae; genus Chanodichthys; species Chanodichthys erythropterus. The sequence goes on along the minus strand of NC_090224.1, from coordinate 35,152,393 downwards.
ATTAAAGCCCTGTAACACCAACAATATTCATCTGGAGCAAATGAAATGAGTGAGGTGAGGAGGGTTTGTGTGTCGACTTGCTGTCGGAGAAATGAGAGAGAGAAAGAGCAGCTGGTATTGTGTGTCTATTCTGAGGAAAATGAGTATTGGAAGAGTTTCAGATATTTCAGTATCGATATGTATCGAAAAATCAGTATTTTTGACAACAGTACATTGCACTTAGTTTATTATTTCAGATGCCTTTTTAAAAAGACAATTAAAAATATATATATATGTAAAATTCAACAAACCTAAAAAGGTTTGTACAGGAAGTAAGAATGGAATTACTCATGACTCGTTTCAGGCAGTTCAGAATCAGTTCTTTCTTTTGAGAAATTTATTGTGCACTTTGATCTTTTCAGACCTTTTACATTCACAAACAGCGATATTACACACTGCATGAAATGTATAATATCCGAAAAAGTATAATAACACTTTAAACATTTGTTTATATATATTTTCTCTCTCATAACCTACCAACTGTCAGGTCATCAAGTTCAGGCAACACAGGCAGTGTCCAGCCAATAGAGTTGAGCAGAGCGGTCACCTGACCCATGTTAGCTAAAGGTTCCACACGTACCACCTGGAAAATTGGTAAAGTAAATGCTTGATTTGTTGCTTGTAACAATTGTAAATTTCCTCTCTTTACATTGTATTAACTTTAAGAATAACATACGATGCAGCTATTTATTTTGTCTACATACATTTTTACTGTCCACTGAAAGCCTTGTCTTTCCAAACTTTAAATGAGGAGAAGATAACTAAACAATTTTGCTGTTAAAAAGACATATTTGGCAACATCCACCTGCCGTTTTGTGTCCACCTCCAGGATGTCCATCATGTTAATCATGATGTTCTTGTGCGTCTTCTTGTATTTTCCCACCCTGAGGGACACAGTCAGCCATCCTGGACGACCCGTGCACATATATTTCTTATTTTTTCCATCTTTTTTCCATTCTCGCACCTGGAAAATTGAAATCGTCGCATTTTATTAAAATTAAATTGCATCAAAGTCTCATCAAGTTTATGCATTCTTAATCATTTTTTACATTGATTCAGCAATAACCACAATGAAACAGTAGCAATACTTTGTATATCTTTCACATACTTCCACAAACAGTATGTTTCAAGTAATTTTAAGTTCATTTTGATTCAGTAGAGACCAAAAGTGTAATTAGTCTATTTTTAAATCAGTTTGACAAATTCATATTTGTGCACCTCAATGTTATTTTAGTATATATTATATTTATTTGAATTAGCTTTCATTTCTAGTTCATTTTCATATTTTCAGTTCTCTTTTTAATTTTAGTTTAAGTTTTAGTATCTGTAATTTTGTTATGTACTAGTCAGTTTTTTTTTGTTGTTTTAATATTTCTATTTAGCATTAATTTAGTTTTATTTGTTATAGTAACTTTAGTACTTCAACTTATTCCTATAATAATAATAATAATAATAATAATAGCTTTAATTCAATTACAACAACCGATTTTAAAATGTTTTACTTTTAGTTACCATGACAGGTGCACCAATGTTGTTATCCTTATGTCAAATAGTAAGGGGCGTGTCAATAACTTTTCGCCACGCCCCTAGTGTCCTGTAGAGACCATACTTGCTACTTTTTACTGTACCGTCATTTTTTAAAGTGAGAATTCGCTGCCTCTCTTAAAGGGACAGTTCACCCAAAAATAAAACTTCAGTCGTGATTTACTCACTGTCAAGTTGTTCCAAACCTGTATGAATTTCTTTCTTCTGCTGAAAACAAAAGAAGATATTTTGAAGAATATGAGTAACCAAACAGTTGACGGCACCATTGACTTCCATAGTAGGGAAAAAAAAAAATACTATGGAAGTGAATGGGGTCCATCAACTGTTTGCTTACAGACATCCTTCAAAATATCTTTTGTGTTCAGCAGAAGAAAGAAATTCATACAGGTTTGGAACAACTTGAGAGTGAGTAAATCATGACAGAAGTTTTATTTTGGGGTGAACTATCCCTTTAATAATGTTTTCATGTATATTCATTAGTAGTATTGCATGCATTTCTAATTTGTATGCAGAATGCATTATCAGCCTCACTGATGTGCTGAATAAATATTTGACAGAAATATGCAATCAGATCCTAATTTGCTTTAGTGCAATGCATATTACATTGGATATGAAAGTACAGTATAAAAACCCCACGCTCATACTAAGATCCAGCATGTTACCTGTCTCTGGATGTCTCTGACGCGCTGGTCGTGCTGCTTTGGCGCTGAGCACATCTTGAAGATGATCCACGCTCGCAGGTAATAGTACACATCAAAGATGACGGATAAGGGGAGGAGAAAGAGGCAAACGAAGATCCATCTCTGGTGTATTATCACGTACTCCAAGCCCTTCACTTTAATCCATAACAAAAACAAAACTACTAACCCACCCAAATATAACAACGGATCCATTCTTAAATCACGAGTCGACTAATTTCAAAGGAATTTAAAAACGCATAGAGCTCGTTGCTTGTCTTTGCTTTGGCAAATGCTTTTATTTGTATTTACAACAGACGAACATAAAAACACGCATTCACGCGGTCTAATAAACTGACATTTCTTTCGACTTCTTGTACTCGTTATGCGATCAGTATCACCACTTGCACGCGCACGATTTAACATCTATATTTTTTGCATGATGTTTGGGAACTTGACCAGGTGGCCTTAGCACCTCCCCCAGCGTGCGCTGATTGGTCAGTGGAGAGTCAAATCAGATGACGCCAGTGGTTTCGTTCGTCTCTTCAGCCAATCACAAGAAAGAATCACCGTCACACCATTGTCTCAGCGCGATGTGTTCATTATCATTCAGCAGTTGAGAAATCAGGCGACTTGTGATACAGTTATTGGCACATGTCTGACCTGACCTTTCTTTATATTTTTATTTTTATTGATAACATTTAAAACTTAATTCTAATACTATAATGTGCTATTTATACCGAATTATTTCCAAGGTTTAGAACAGAAAGGTGGTTTTAGCAATTTCTCCCTGATAGTTTTTAATTTATGAGTAAAATAACGTCTGTGGCTACTTTAAGCTGCTGGGAACATTATTTTAATAGGTTATTTAAAAAAAAATAAAAGGACACTTTTTTTTGGCGATATATTAAAATAAGAACCACTAGAAAGCTGCTAAAATGAATTTAAAGAGTTAGTTCACCCAAAAATGAAAATAATGTCATTTATTACTCACCCTCGTGCCGTTTTACACCCATAAGACCTTCAATGAGCTTTGGAACACAAATTAAGATATTTTTGTTGAAATCCGATGGCTCAGTGAGGCCTGCATAGCCAGCAATGACTCTCTCAAGATCCATTAATGTACTAAAAACATATTTAAATCAGTTCATGTGAGTTCAGTGGTTCAATATTAATATTATAAAGTGGCACAAATATTTTTGGTGCGCCAAAAAAACAAAATAACAACTTATTTAGTGATGGCCGATTTCAAAACACTGCTTCAGGAAGATTCAGAGCGTTATGAATCAGTGTATCGAATCATGATTTGGATTGCGTCAAATCGTCAAACTGCTGAAATCATGTGACTTTGGGGCTCAGAACCGCAGATTCGACACGCTGATTCATTATGCTCCGAAGCTTCCTGAAGGTGTGTTTTGAAATCGGCCATCACTATATAATTATTTTTTCTTTTCTTTTTTTTGCGCACCAAAATATTCTTGTCGCTTTATAATATTAATATTGAACCACTGTACTCACATGAACTGATTTAAATATGTTTTTAGTACCTTTATGGATCTTGAGACAGGAAATGTCATTGGCCTCAATGAGCCATCAGATTTCAACAAAAATATCTTAATTTGTGTTCCGAAGATTAATGAAGCTTTTATGGGTGTGGAACGGCATGATGGTGAGTAATAAATTACAGAATTTTCATTTTTGGGTGAACTAACCCTTTTATACCATAAAGATAAAGTTTATCTGAAATCAAAAAGTTGATTTATTTCACTAATTCCATTCAAAAAGTGAAACTTGTATATTATATTCATTCATTACACACAGACTGATATATTTCAAATGTTTATTTCTTTTCATTTTGATGATTATAACTGACAACTAAGGAAAATCCCAAATTCAGTATCTCAGAAAATTAGAATATTACTTAAGACCAATACAAAGAAAGGATTTTTAGAAATCTTGGCCAACTGAAAAGTATGAACATGAAAAGTATGAGCATGTACAGCACTCAATAATAGTTGGGGCTCCTTTTGCCTGAATTACTGCAGCAATGAAGCGTGGCATGGAAAATTAGAATATTGTGAAAATGTTCAATATTGAAGACACCTGGTGCCACACTCTAATCAGCTAATTAACTCAAAACACCTGCAAAGGCCTTTAAATGGTCTCTCAGTCTAGTTCTGTAGGCTACACAATCATGGGGAAGATTGCTGACTTGACAGTTGTCCAAAAGACGACCATTGACATCTTGCACAAGGAGGGCAAGACACAAAAGGTCATTGCAAAAGAGGCTGGCTGTTCACAGAGCTCTGTGTCCAAGCACATTAACAGAGAGGCGAAGGGAAGGAAAAGATGTGGTAGAAAAAAAGTGTACAAGCAATAGGGATAACCGCACCCTGGAGAGGATTGTGAAACAAAACCCATTCAAAAATGTGGGGGAGATTCACAAAGAGTGGACTGCAGCTGGAGTCAGAGCTTCAAGAACCACTACGCACAGACATATGCAAGACATGGGTTTCAGCTGTCGCATTCCTTGTGTCAAGCCGCTCTTGAACAACAGACAGCGTCAGAAGCGGCTAAAGACAAAAAGGACTTGACTGCTGCTGAGTGGTCCAAAGTTATGTTCTCTGATGAAAGTAAATTTTGCATTTCCTTTGGAAATCAGGGTCCCAGAGTCTGGAGGAAGAGAGGAGAGGCACACAATCCACGTTACCTGAGGTCCAGTGTAAAGTTTTTACAGTCAGTGATGGTTTGGGGTGCCATGTCATCTGCTGGTGTTGGTCCACTGTGTTTTCTAAGGTCTAAGGTCAACGCAGCCGTACACCAGGAAGTTTTAGAGCACTTCATGCTTCCTGCTGCTGACCATCTTTATGGAGATGCAGATTTCATTTTCCAACAGGATTTGGCACCTGCACACAGTGCCAAAGTTACCAGTACCTGGTTTAAGAACCATGGTATCCCTGTTCTTAATTGGCCAGCAAACTCGCCTGACCTTAACCCCATAGAAAATCTATGGGGTATTGTGAAGAGGAAGATGCGATATGCCAGACCCAACAATGCAGAAGAGCTGAAGGCCACTATCAGAGCAACCTGGGCTCTCATAACACCTGAGCAGTGCCACAGACTGATCGACTCCATGCCACGCTGCATTGCTGCAGTAATTCAGGCAAAAGGAGCCCCAACTATTATTGAGTGCTGTACATGCTCATACTTTTCATGTTCATACTTTTCAGTTGGCCAAGATTTCTAAAAATCCTTTCTTTGTATTGGTCTTAAGTAATATTCTAATTTTCTGAGATACTGAATTTGAGATTTTCCTTAGTTGTCAGTTATAATCATCAAAATTAAAAGAAAGAAACATTTGAAATATATCAGTCTGTGTGTAATGAATGAATATAATATACAAATTTCACTTTTTGAATGGAATTAGTGAAATAAATCAACTTTTTGATGATATTCTAATTATATGACCAGCACCTGTATTTCTTCAAAAAACCAGTTGGCCTACAAATTGACGTCATGACTGAGCATCTCACAAAGGGTTAACCGGCAAACAAAAGATTCACAGCGATGGTATTTATCAACTGGATTTTCATTTGAACCTGTTTATACGGTGGAAATCTATTCTAAAAAGGTTAGGGTTCGCCATGTACAACAAATAGGTCCTAGTATCTGTTTTCTTGTTGGGAATCATAATTTTAAATTCATGCCAATAACCATCTGGCCTACAGACGGCTCTTGGGTGGGGCATGAACTCTAATGATGCTCTTATAATGACAGAGGAGTTTGACAGCAAAGCAGCTGCGCTCATTTGACAGCGTGGACTAAACCTGATGCGCGTGAGCAGCAGCTCGATCGAGTGTAGTCTAATGCACTTTATGTCCCTTTTTTTAGCTACAAGTGCCTAAATCAAGACACTGGGTAATATGAAAGTATTTACTTTATAGCTGAACCAATGCAGATCGGTTTGAGGAACTTGATTCACCCTGGAGTCTCGATATCATCCTGAAGCTGGACGATGCGCGCGGACCATTCCAGATAGATCAATGATATGAACTTACATTATGCCTTCACTACATCATGGCGCTATTTTTATTGGAGTATTTTTAATAGTCACCGGTGGCTCCTCCGCTTTTCTAACTTCTAATCAAAGTCGACTCCAGGCGTTCAGCATGTGCTGTGTGGTGCTCGGGGCGGTGATGCTCATATTAGGACTATTCTGGGCTATGAACGGCAAGAGAACCACGGTGCCTTATAATGAAGAGTACAGCCACGACTACAGTCAAGTCATGTTCACCCCACCGCCCGGAAACCACTTCCCCGAATCCCAGTCCGTCTTTCTGCACGGGTAAGTGGGGAGACAAATGAACTAAACCAGATGATGCTTTGATAAAATGAAATCAACGTACCGAAGATAAAATCAGTTTGAGCAATTTAGAGTTGAGTCAAAGAGGAAGTACCATCGAACAGTGCGATTTATAGATAGTTATGACTAATTAACGACCTCTGAAGTCTCAAGGACTTCAAACTCTCTCTCTCAAAAAAAAAAAAAAAAAAAAAAACAAACAAATTCTCAGTAACACTTCATAATAATTAAAAAAAAAATGTTTAGAATAGGCTAAAAATTGTTTGGGTATAATAAACTCATACCCATTTAATGCAGCTTTTGAGTTACAAAGTACATATACAATTGCAATTTGAAAGAAATTATTTTGTTACACATTTCATTAATAATAATATTATAATTCATATATGTGTGTGTGTTATTGTTCTTATTCCAACACCCATAAAGCTAATCTTAATCTCTATGAACTCAAACGTCCTTTCACAAACCTTTATAATGCCATGTACATTACATTAAAATAATTAGAATATATTTAAACAATTTTTATGAAATATTTTCAACATCAGAGGAGACCTGACCTAACATTAAAACAGCAGCCTTGAAGATGTGTAAATGCACCTCTATAGATAATTTACCAAAAAGTGACCTATAGGAGGAGATAACATCATTTACATCAAGATGCATACGTTTTCATGCAGCTATCCAAATCTTAATGAAATTCATAAATGGAATTGATAGGAGCAAACATGGAGATAATTTTACTTTTCCACCCTTATCCAGATTTGCGCATATCTTTTTCCTTTCCCCCTCTCTCCCACGCCATTAAAAATCACTTAGATGAGAAGCTACTGCTCCTCTGCTCTGTTATCTGATACTGAAAGGCCCTCTAGTGTTGATATACTGTATAAAACCTTTGATTTTGGTCTCAGTTATCCAGGCCCAGAGTACACTGTAATACTGCAAGAATCACTTTAAAATGTCATATTCATATTACTCACCCTCATGTCATCCAAGATGTTTATGTCTTTCTTTCTTCAGTTGAAAAAAAAAAAAAAAAAAGGTTTTTGAGGAAAACATTCCAGGATTTTTCTCCATATAGTGGACTTCACTGGGGTTCAACGGGTTGAAGGTCCAAATTACAGTTTCAGCTTCAAAGAGCTCTACATGATCCTAGACGAGGAATAAGGGTCTTATATAGTGAATCGGTCATTTTCTAAAAAAAATAAAAAGTTATATACATTTTAACCACAAATGCTGATCTTACATACATTTATATATAAATATAATATATTTTTGTTAAATATATACATGCATGTGTATTTATATATACATAATACATATACACACATTATGTAAACACAAAAATTTATTTTAGATGTGATTAATCGTTTGACAGCACTAATATATATACAGCTATGGAAAAAATTAAGAGACCACTTAACATTGATTTCTGAACTTGGAGTGGTCTCTTAATTTTTTCCATAGCTGTATATATATATATATATATATATATATATATATATATATATATATATATATATATATATATATTCGTTTGAACTTATTAATAATAATAATGTGTGATTCTTTTGAAGGACTATGCAAAGGCGAGGTGTATACGGTGAAGATTTGGACTATCCCCCCATGGAACCAACATGCTTCAGCCCTACCACTCGGGGTCGGCCGCCTCACTGGGACATGGAGCCTCCTCCACCTTATGAGGTGGCCATCAAAACCACCAGGAGCTCCACACACCTGAGGCGCAGCTACTCAGACACACAGCTTCTCACTGAACCTCTGTTCGGACGCTCACGGGAGATCAGTTTCGAAGTGTGACAACTGTGCCATGTTCCTCTCTTGAGACCTGAACTGCTGAATACCCACCCTAAAATATTCACAAACAAGTGTTGATGAAGCTACGAAACAGGCTTTGACAATCCACAGCTCGCAGAGGGGGTGTTTTGTGCCTCTTGAGGTGGTTTTCATCTTAACCATGTGTTTACGGCCTTTTCTCAAATAAAATGCATTATAATTATAAATATATATACATAAGCTTTTGGAAATAAGTGGGTAATCTCTCATTAAACATACTGTAATGCATTTTACAAGAGATGTGGCTTTAATTTTAGGTAGGCCTACTGTCTCCCACCCTTAACAGATCACTCACATATATATATATATATATATATATATGTTAATATTGATGGATTTAATGAATCAAGGATGAATCATTTATGTTTATATATAGGTATAAACATTTCCTGGGCTCTATATATATATATATATATATATATATATATATATATATATATATATATATATATATATATATATATATATATATATATATATGTGTATCATATAAATGTTAATAACCAATATTAACAGAAAATATTTGAATTATTTCACATAATAAAGGTAAATATATATTTACATATAAATAATAAAACAGGTTCATATCTATAAATCCATTGAATATTCAAAAAGCATCAAAATATTCACAATGAAAAGTATTTAGAGTACTTCCTTTGACTAGTCAGTGCACTTGGCATTCTAATTGCTTTCCGGTAGTAATGTGGATGAATTTTTGAAAAGTGAAGTGTTTTGTTTGTATATTTATTAATTGTTTTTAGACTCTCAGGGCAAAATATTGTGTTTAGTCAATAGAATATTTTCTTGGGATAGCCTGTATGAGCACACAATTTTCACAGACTCAGAAACCGCATGGTCAGGTCACTTTAGAGATCTGGCCAGAGAGATTATTTATGCATAAGGCACACATTGTGGTGCCTGATAATGGGAGCACATCTCTGCTGAGAAAACCACACAGCATTACTGAGTTTAATGATGAACTAATGCTCTGTTAATATTGTTTGGAACACTATAAAACATGGCATTCACAGCCACTAATTCCTCTGACTCACCCATTACAACGATATTCATCTTTTAACAAAGGCACTTCTGGGTATTCTCAACCTTCTGCGTACTTACTGTGTTTTCTTTGAACTGCAATGAATAATCTACCGAGGGCTGTTTACATCAGTTTTGTGTGCATGCTAGACTTTTTTTTTCAGAGATGCTGTACTTTTTTTGTTTTGTTTTAATTTGAACAACTAACTAAAGGATAAACCAGACTCCAGTTCCTTTTTCGGATGTGGTATGATTGAAAAGTAAACAATGATTATACACTTTTGCACTAAAGTCGAGCATTGCAGAATATTTGACATATTTAACAGGTGAAGATCTTACCAAAAAATTAACGTTATGCTCTTTAAATGTCTCATAGGCCTACTTTTTTAATACTTAAGGGAAGAAACCAGTATTTATGTCAGTTTCTCATTTTTAAAATCTGTAAATCGTAGGTTGGTTGTATGTACAGTATGTCAGTGTAAAATTTACACGGATAAATATAAAATACACATAACGTATGACACTTAAAGGTACACTATGTAACTTTAAAAAACAAAACTGCATGCATTTTGCAGAACAACATTGTTTTGGTTGTGCTTGGGCTCTGTGTGAGTGGGCAGATGAATGCTTTTCTTACTGCTCATAAAACATTCACTACTATAGGCCAAGAGATGTAAACAGTTTAGATGGAAAGGATCTCAAGCTGACTTGCTGAAGACAACAGCCATAATCAAATGACCTTTCACAATAGATAATGCTTTACAATGAACTCTGTTAGTGAGCTATGGTGATTTATCTGTTGAATACTCACCTGTTGAGTAATAAAAACGCCATCTCCACGTCACATTTACAACATTTCAAATCCTTCCGTTCTCATCATTTACAACTAACCTATATGCTAGAATAGTTATGCTATAAAGAAGACAAAACTAATAGGAACGTTTGAATAAAAAACATGGTGTCTGTAATTAGACACGCACACGTGCCATTTTTCCAGCACTTCGAATGTTATTTTTAATGTGATGACCAAAAACATTATTTGTTCATCCTTCTGAGATTGTCCCCATTTGTAATACCGAACGTTTCAAGATGTAGGAAATCCAACATTTGATAGAAAAAAAAAAACAAAAAAAACATTACCACTATAACCAGCAGATGGCAGCAGAGGAGTACCCCAGGGATGACGCGTTTTTGTAGGCAAAACCTGGAAGCGAGTTAGCATTTTAGGACTTCCGGTTTCAGCGCCGTCAAGTCTATGGGTTTTTTTTAATGGGTTTTTGCTAAATTGCCTGAAATAAGGTGTGTGGTTAACAAAGCCTCTAAATATTTTCACGTTTTGATCTATGATATCAAACACACCAGTTATAACCCACTTGTGATTTTTTAAACTTTTACTGTGTCTTAAAAACGGCAGTTACTAACAAATTGCTAGAAGGGACTATTCCTTTGGCGGGGACTTTAGACGTCATCATTAAAAACAGGACATTTGGACAGCATTTCTCATGAAAAAGTGGATAAGTATTCATACACAGCGCAGATCATAATCAGCGAGCATGTTTTTAAATAGAGTTGTTTTCTAAATAAAGTTTGAGGAAGCTTGGTGGTGACGACGTTGATCCGCGACCATGGTGTGCTGTAGTCCGTTTATAGCATACTGTTAGCCTTTTACTTCTGACCATTTTTATTTAGGCCTCAAAATCTATAAATGTTGTGTTAACTTGTAAAGATTATCTTGATAGACAAAACGTGTAAGTGTCATAACCCTTTGTTAAACACAGAGCTAATTTTCTGCAATTTTCCAAAAGTCTATGGGAAAAATGAATAGGCTTTCAACCGGCCGTTTCTCAATATGCGTACTTGTCTGTACTTGTGGACTTGTGAAACGTCATCAGTCGCTGTCCAAGTAAGTTACTGTTCCAATTCAAAGTTCGCATCTAGCCAAGTTCAGTTCAAATTCCCGGATGTGTTCTTGATCCGCCCCTTTTATCGAGGATGCATCGAGAGGTGACTTGAGACATCGAGAGCAAACTTGAGACAGCCAGGTATCCCAGAATGCATCTTGCACTAACCAGCAAGCGAGAAACCCCCGCATAATTTAAACATATTACTGTTTTTATGTCATGATATGTAGTTTTAAGAGTTTTTCAGGTGAGAATGCTGGTTTAAATCTCAAATTTGTGGTTTATTGATAAAGATTGCACCTTTCTGACAATTTGATCTGACGTTGTCGGAGTTGTGAGATCCAGGCGATCACCGGACGCTCAGCGCTCATGTGCCCAGCCGAGAGCAGCCTTACCTCGGCTAGTCCTTCTGACGTTTGCCGCTGGCTCCGTTTTGGCTGAGGGCAATGTGACGTTTGTTCATAACTTTATATATGGCTATTTAAGTTTCGTATCATACTAAAGCGCTGATTTTGTACGCTTGACTGAATTGTTTGCTTTATTTCTTATTGTATATTCTTACCTTTTATAATGGCTATTATTAAAACTGACATAAAACAAATAGAGACATTGTTTTATGTTATAGCCTATTTCATTTTATTACAGTGAAGTTAATCAGAGTATGCACAAATAGTATTACATTTAATATTTTTGAAATATATACGAAAAGAGGCAGGGTTGTTTAATATTTCGTTTTGTTATAAATATATGCACATTGCAGATCACTCGTTGCCAGAGACTATTAGGCTAATATGTTTTTGTTCGTTTTTTAAATAAAACGAAAAGAGGCAGAGTGGTGTTTTATAACAAATTTCGCTTTATTCTTGGCTAAAATATACATAAAGACATAACCGGAGAAGCCAGAGCGAGCTGAGTGACGTTATCAAGAACGCTGCCGTTCCATTTGAAGAATCATCGGACTTGTGTTCTCCGGTCCACGGGAGTTCGTTCTCCTGAGTCGAACGTGCTAAGTCCTAACTACCAAGCACGCGAGTCCGAAGTTTGCGAACTTGGTTTTGAGAAACGGCCTATGCTTTCAACCGAGGGAACCCGTGCACCGCTAACTTCCGGGTCCCTGGGGCACTCTATCCGGTTGTTAAGTCTGACGTCACGCGGCAGCGCTTCCAGTTCCTATGCTCTATCTCATACCACAAGAAAACAACAAATGGTGCTAATATACATACACGATGTGGTGTAATACTACAAAAAATATATAATTACAACCTTTATCTCCATATCAAAATTCCAGATGGCCAGACAATGATTCATCTTTTATAAATCATTAAAATATTAATATCTGTGACGCTGTGAGCACGGAGACTGTTGTGTAGACTGTAACTATTTAAAATGTTTAACTTTTTTAAATGATTGATGTTTAATATGAATAAATAGCGCTCATAAACGGCCGTCGATGGCATTCTCAAGTGAAACGAGTCGAGGCTTGGACCCGGAAACGGCGTTCTTTATGTCACGACTTAACAAGCGGATAGACCCCTTAATCGCCTACGTCACTGTGACGTCACCGCTCTAGCTGGTGGCAAAACATAAGGAAGAACTCAATGCAGCCGCGCTAAAAGTTTGAGGTTTTGACTTTAAAATGTCATCTTGTTGTGTTTTTGGCTGCCAGAATAGAAGGAACAGCACTTTTGGTTCAAAACTAAAGTTTTACCGGATCCCGGCAGACATTCCTTCACAGAAATCAAGTTGACAATTGTGGCTGAATGCAATACGGCGTACAGCCTGGACTGACACGATCATAAATAATGCTCGTGTTTGCAGTGCACACTTCATATCAGGTCAAATAATCGATGCATATGTAATGGTTTGTTGGTTTTATCTAGTACAAATCAGCAAGTTTCTGTTTTATAGGTGAAAAGTCGCCAACCTTCAGCGCACTACCTAGCTTAAATGTTAACCAAACATACAGCGATAGATGTGTGTGCCATCCTTTGAATGGTCTCTTAAAATAATCCACAATGCTAGCCATAATCATATTTAGCCCAGCGTTAGGTTACATTAGACAATAAGCCTTGACAAAATTCCCCGAACCACCCGAAAGTAATTCATATGTTGTCTAGGAAATATCCAAAACTTAAGTTAATTTACAAAAAATAGCTGTCACGGTCCCGCAGAGTCAGTGACTGTACATATTCGGACAGTTCTGAACCTTCTTCTGCATCCATGTTCAATAAATCCCTCCTAAAACATGCTAGCTTACGCTTGTCAACATTGCGTCCAGCGCCTCTTTTTGCCTCCAGCTAAGCCCCGCCCACCAGGAAACGTTGCAATGTTTACAAACTTTTAAGGGGTCTATAGTTTCACTCAGTTTCGCTTTTAAATAAATATTAAACATAAAATCATTTAAAAATTAAAAATTAACTAAAAATACATTTTAGACAAAAGCACGTTTTGGAAAAAGGATTGATGATGTATTGACATTTGTTACATACACTGTACCTTTAAATGTGCCCTAGAACGTTTTTTTCACAAGATGTAATATAAGTCTAACGAGTCCCCTGAAGTTTCAGCTCAAAATACCCCTTAGATTTTTTTTTATTAATTTTTTTAACTGCCTATTTTGGGGCATCATTAAATATGCACCGATTTAGGCTGCGGCCCCTTTAAATCTCACGCTCCCTGTCCCCTGACCTCTCAACTATAAAACAGTGCATAAACAAAGTTCACACAGCTAATATAACCCTCAAAATGGATTTTTACAAAATGTTCGCCATGCATGCTGCATGCATGCATCGATTCCTGTGAGTACAGTATTTATTTGGATGTTTACATTTGATTCTGAATGAGTTTGATAGTGCTCCGTGGCTAAAGCTAACATTACACACTGTTGGAGAGATTTATAAAGAATGAAGATGTGTTTATGAATTATACAGACTGCAAGTGTTTAAAAATGAAAATAGCGACGGCTCTCTTGTCTCCGTGAATACAGTAAGAAACGATGGTAACTTTAACCACATTTAACAGTACATTAGCAACATACTAATGAAACATTTAGAAAGACAATTTACAAATATCACTAAAAATATCATGTTATCATGGATCATGTCAGTTATTATTGCCCCATCTGCCATTTTTTGCTGTTGTCCTTGCTTGCTTACCTAGTCTGATGATTCAGCTGTGCACAGATCCAGACGTTAATACTGGCTGCCCTTGTGTAATGCCTTGAACATGGGCTGGCATATGCAAATATTGGCTTCATACATATTAATGATCCCGACTGTTATGTAACAGTCGGTGTTATGTTGAGATTCGCCTGTTCTTTGGAGGTCTTTTAAACAAATGAGATTTACATAAGAAGGAGGAAACAATGGAGTTTGAGACTCACTGTATGTCATTTCCATGTATTGAACTCTTTTTATTCAACTATGCCAAGATAAATTCAATTTTAATTTCTATGGCACCTTTAAACATTTTCAGATCATTTCCAAGAATACAACGAAGAACCAAGTTGAAGAATTTGTTTTGGATTTTGATGTTGATATTGTTATTTACCTGTTTCAATGTTGTTATTTGCTTGCTTTTAAGTTAAGGCCATAAATGCTTGAATGATTATGAAATTAAGTAACTACAATACTTCCTTTGTTTGTTATAAGATAAGATGACTAAGCAACAGTTGTGAAAATTAGGTTTTTGAGTTTGATGATTGTAACCAACCATAAAGGTTAACAACAAGGATGAAGAGAGTACGTTGCAACCTAAAGCAGAGGTGAGCCAGACAAAGACTTCAGTGAAGAAGAGGAAGAGTGCTAGAAGAAGACGACAGCGTAGGCGACAAAGGAAGGACATACGGCTTAGTAAGCAAGAGATGATACGCATACAGCAGGAAGACTGGATCTAGACATTGATCAATTGATGAGTAATATGAAGTTGGAATGTCCCAAAAATTAATATAAAAATCGGAGGGGTAAAAGGCCTCCTCAGATGCTGCCTGCATTAAGCGTAGAAGGACACCTGATACAAGGGGCGCTTAACAGCATCTCAAATATTGCTGGGTGATATAGAGCTTGCTTAAGCTGATTTAAGTTTTATTTTGTTGTATTTTGCATTAACTGCTTTGTATTGTAATCAATGAAAGAGATATTTTATTGTTATGTTTGCCTTCTGTGAGACTTTACTTATAACTACAAACTGAGCCTCGACAAAGAACAACCACAATGTAGTCTACATCATTCCTGAAGGACGTCAACCTGCCGGCGGGTGAGTATCTTATGGTTTAGACTAGATTTGACTTTCCTTACCCTATACCTGAATAATCCTAGGGTTAAAAGGTGTACTATATGGTCACACCAACTAACAAATTTAACATTTCAAACAGGCCTACCCAATGATAAACAACACCCATAGACTGGCACACCACAATTTCTCTATTGAGAAATAATGTTTGGGAAAAAATTCCCATTTCCTTCCAATCTATTTCCCATATCAGCTGAAGCTATTTTTGAGAGGAATGCTGGTACTCAGTCAAATCTGATCTGACCAGAGGTGTGTCCATCTCTGTTTGGAAGTGTGTAAAGTGGCCCTGCAATCATTTTTCACAGTTATGCAAGTTAACTTTCAAATAATTAAAGGGTTAATAGCCGGCAGGTGCAACGTTTCGGAAAATAACATGAGCTAATAGTTAAAGCAGCATGTAATATGACGAAATACTCTTTCACTGAGTTTGTTTTCTTTTCCTGTGTTGTGTGTGTGTGTTTAATAAAGCTGTGTATGAGAAATCTCTGAACGCGAGTCCCACGAGAGACCCGCTCGGCTCTTCCACGCCCAGCCAGGACTGTGATCTCCTTATCGACAAGTGATGGGAAGTCAGATTCATTTCGCGACTCGGTTCTTTTGAACAGTTCATTTAAAAATGATTCAAAATAGATTCAAATCACGTCATCCAGTGTTGCTTGACAAAACAAACATGTAAAAACCCATTTATATCGTGTGAGTAAAAAATTAAGAAAACACAAATAATTAGATTATACATTGTAGCCTAATTCAGCCAAGGCCACAGTTTTATCAGACATTATCTAGAGAATATTTCATTTGTATTAAGTTGACAGCATTTTTTTCTACCCATTAGCCTGTTAGCTAGTATACAAACCAAACAGCTTTAGTTTAAAGATATTCTTGTCAATAAAATTGTTGTAATTAATTGATTTTCCCCCCCCAACATTCTTTAGAAAGTAAAAAAGCAACCGGAATAATTCTCGGTACGTTCCAATCGGGATACAATCGGGATGCAACTGGCCCCATAATCATTTGCACATTTGTACAATGACAGAAGAAGTCAGTGCAACGGAAGCTCAATGATTTCAGCACACTTGTGAAAACTCACATTTTATTCAATGAATCTAAATAAAGTGCACAATAAATCTTTAATATACAGTGTGTTGCTTTTTTTCAAACGAAAAGGAAAACTGGTGGTCGAACACTGAGCATGTTTTTTTTAATATATCGTCTTACATTTGAATAATTAATGCTAGGCCTGACTATTTAAGTGGATATTCTGATTATAAACTAAGTATTACACTACTGATGCTGTCAAAGCTACCTCAGGACATTGAAAATACCGACACACCAGCAAGAGACATTTCACCAGAAGTTTTCCAGCTGGCTTATATTACTGCGGAAGTTCTTAAGCACACTCCGTGCATATGGTCCATTCATATGGATTAGTTTTACAATCTCTTTATGAACTTTTTGAAGCATCAAAGTGTCAGTTGCTTAGCTGTCTAAGCTCTCAGATTTCATCAAAAAATATCTTAATTTGTGTTCCAAAGATGAACGAAAGTCTTACGGGTTTGGAATGACATGAGGGTGAGTAATTAATGACAGAATTTTCATTTTTGGGTGAATTAACTCCTTAAAGATATGACGTCGAGACACACATGGGCAAGTAGCCTAAGCAATTGTATGTGCAATGTCCTGCCAAAACCATCAGGTCTAAAATATGAACACTTAATAGGCTTAATAGGCTTACATATCTAATCAGATTTTGCTTATGGGGCCATTTGCACAGGGAAGTTGTTTGGCATCACAGAATGAGTATTTTTCTATACTATACAAGTTCGATTTGGTACATCATTAGGGTCAAAACGACATTGTACTTCAACAAAAATACTTTACAGCTCCCTTTATCAGTCCATTCGAATGTTTCAAATACATAGCCACAATATACAATATGGTGCAATAAACCAAAAATAAATAAATAAATACATTTTCTAACGTTAAACAAAAGGCGCAGCTTGCACAATCTACTCCTACTTGATTGTCTGATTAAGATTACGCAGAAGTGCGCTCCAAAAAAGAGTTTTTTTGTTTGACCCCTACACCCTTCATCCCTTCGAAGCTCTCACTCCGGAGGGTAAACCCTTTGAAGGGATTAGGGCATAGGGATGAGCCCTTCCGAATGAAACACAGACCCTCTCAGTTCATGAACCAGTTTAGTGAACCGGCTCACCCGAGTCATCGAAAAGATTCAACTTAAAAGAACGATTCGTTCACGAATCGGACAACGCTCCTAAGTGGCATCAACCCCCGCCCATAAACTCTGCCACTTCCTTTTCACATTTAAATGACCACAGAGACTCAAACAGATGGCATATCTACCGACACCGATGACTGTGGGAAGAATTAGATTTTCCATTAAGCATTCTTTAAGGAAATGACTGGCTGAGTCGTGATTTCCGTGAAGAGCTCGGTGGAAATGGTTATCCTCGTTATAATGACAGAAGCGGAGGACGTGCAGACAGACGTTAAAGACAGCTCGTGAGAAGAAACGTTTACACTCATCCACTGATGTTCAACTTTACGGTGAAAACAAACGCACGTCGGACTGCGTCAACCCGACAAGGTAATGCATGCATTAATATGACGACGATAAAACACAAACTGTTGTTGTTGTTTTTTGTTACACATTAGATTGAAAAAAAAAAGAGATAACAGTCAGTCACTATATTAACTCATCATATTAGACTATCATAATTATAATACCATTTCAATTCTATGCATCTCTTGTTTGGATAGGACTGCATAAGGTTTATATTGTGTTCATGTATTTGATAGGGAAGTTGTAAAATGCAATTGGTAGCCTAGTATCTATTTTTACTTTAACCCTTACAGTGACTTTTTTTAGTGTAACTAATGTGGTGAATTTGATTCTGTCATATTAATTTTATATTTCTGACTTCTGAACAGCTATGTTACCACATTTGTTGGTTAACATTACCTGAAGAAAAATATTTTTTTCATTGTACTGTAGTATAAATAAACCGTTAAATCAATGTAGATTACATTCTTGTAGTATAATGTTTCACTTTTTTCTTCTCTGCGTGTAGGATGGTCTGCAATCCCTTTCTTGGATCTCCAAGGATATGAACTGACACCAGGGCTGGACTGACTTTTGTGCAACACATACTCAAACTCTCATACACACATGCACGGTGATACCAACTGTGTTACAAGGGCAGAAGACAACGTGCCTGCTAGTAACAGCGTAGCCAGAAGACACAACATGTTCTTCCAACACAGATGGCAAGTTTCATTAGGGACCTTGATTGTGATTGCAGGCCTGGTGCTCTTTGTGACATTGGGGCCTTACACTATTCTCATTGGCTTGGCCTTAGTGTGTCTGGGGCTCTTCATCCTCATCCATTCCTTCTGCATGGACATCAAAACCAGTCATGTAGCTGTGACGGGTCACTTACTTCTACACCCGCGAACGGGCACCCGTTACACCCACCATCAAGCCATTGCGGTGCAGAGGTAAGAAGATGCAAATGTTACACAAATATCATTACGAGGCTGATTTATGAGTGCAATTAAAGAGATCTAAGGGTTTAGCCAAAGCTGTGGCAGTTATAAACAAACTAGTTGAGTGTCATGGACTGTGTTTCCGGAACACTGTGAATTTATATAAAATAAACAGAGAGGCTAAAGGCTGGAATACACTTCATGACCTTTAAAATTGGATTTTAATGTCTGCAGAATGCCTCTGACTTTTGGCAGCCAGCTTTGACTGGTCCAGACTATAAATCGGGACAAAAATATGTGCAAAAGTTGTAGTGTAGTGTTCCAGCCTTAAGTTTATAAATGGAAAATACCAAAATCACAACATAAATAATCAGTTTTGAGAGGTCAGGAACCCACAAGGATCAATTTCATAGCACTGTTTTTTCAAAAATACATAAAAAATGCAGTTCAGATGAACAATTATTTTGAATACCTGAATTATTAGTAGAAAAAAAAAATACTATTCTTAATCAGTATTTTTGTCTCATGGACCCTTTTCAAAGATGATGATGATGATAAGTTTCCACAGTTATTAACATCGTAACTCTAGCAAAATGTCTGATATTGTACATTTATAACACTATAATTTGTTATAATTCCATTTTGCAGTTTTAAAAATAATCTAAAAGTCCTTGATATGAGATACATTTATTTGTGAAGCAAAGCTGCATATTACATTAACACTTATTTTCAAATAATGCTTCTTTAATAAAAGTGTATTTTGTGTTTTAAGTATAAACAAGGACAGTAATCTGTGGAAGCTTGTTTCCACCACAGAATTAAAAAAAATAAGGTAATTGCGACTTTTTATCTCACAATTTTGACTTTTTTATCACAATTCTGATTTTATAACTTGCAATTGCAAGTTTATATCTCAATTCTACGGAAGAGGATTAGGGCCAAGCAATAATAAAAAAAATAAAACCATCTCGAGATTAAAGTTGTTCAATTTCGAGAAAAAAATTGTTAAATTTTGAGATAAAATGTTGAGAATAAAGTCATTAAATTACGAGAAAAAAGTCGTTAAATTACGAGAACAAATTTGTTAAATTATGAGAAAAAAGTTGTTAAATTTTGAGAAAAAAATCTAGATAAAATGTTGAGAATAGTCAATAAATTACAAGAAAAAAGTCGTTAAATTACGAGAACAAATTCGACTTTTTTCCTCGTAATTTGATGACTTTATTCTCAACATTTTATCTCAACTTTTTTTCTCGAAATTTAACAAATTTCTTCTCATAATCTAACGAGTTTTTTCTCGTAATTTAACGAGTTTATTCTCAACATTTTATCTCGACTTTATTCTCGAAATTTAACCACTTTAATTTCGAGATGGTTTTATTTTTTTATTATTGCTTGGCCCTAATCCTCTTCCGTACAATTCTATGAAAAAACATTCAGAATTATAAGATATTAACTCACAATTGTAAGAAAAAAACTAACAAGTAAAAAACACAAGTATTGTAAGTTTATATTTATATATAAGACTTTTTCTCAGAATTGTGAGCTAAAAACTAGAAATTGTCAGTTAAAGTTTGAGTTGAGATATAAACTTGCATTTGTGAAAAAAAAAGTCAACTGTGAGTCAGAAATTACATTTTTTTTTTAAATTATTATTTTAATTTACAATTAATTTGGATATTTTTCGAATGTTTGAAATCGATGTCAGTGTGGTACAGCATTCCTGATGTCATAATGAAGAAAAAAAAACTGAATTTTACACTTTTATAAGGTGTTTAAACACAGATGTGTGTTCATAGTGTGTGTTCACAACCAGCCTATAATGGTAAAAATCCACCTAATATTTTTTTTTCTAATCCCCATTTATCATTTCAATCTCTCAGAACACACTGTTTTATAATTCCCCCTACTTCTACGTAAGAGTAGGGAAACTCCGCCCCTGACTGGTGACGAGAGCGTGCACTTTATTTCAGTCCATCTGAGCTGTTACGGATATAAAGTTTACTAGTTTATTAAGCATCCCCAAAAAGGCATAAGGTCTGTATGTATTTGTTTACTGTTAGTTGTAATGAGTGTTTCTGTGCGCTTCGCTGTGTATGTTGATGTTAATGCAAGGGGGAGAGAGAGTTTATAGATAAAAGACTTTAATGCGCTCTTCTTGTACTGATTTATTCAGCTCTTGTGGTGATTTTTTTGTTGTGATGTTTTGTGTGCTGTACAATAAACTTCATAAGTAAAGTTTTGGCCATTAATCAAATGGGGTCAGGTTGTACTAACAGGTACTAACAGTGGACAAAAGCAAGATGACGACATGAGTTATAACCACATTTACTGAATTATACCTGTTCTATCTCCATGCAGCATATATTCTCTGGCTCTGTAGGGGTCATTTTCAGACTCCGGTTCGAACTGAACACCACTACGGAGAGTTTCTTACATTATTAGTGCGATTGTTCTGTCACTAGAGCTCAGAGCATCAGCTCTTGCAGCTCCGCCCTCTTAGGCTGGGAGAAGCAGCTAATTTGCATTTAAAGGGACACACACTAAAACGGCGTGTAAATAAGTTGCTTGCTAAAGTGTTCTGAATTTTTTTATAATAATTGGGGTTATAATGGGAGCAACAAACTTTACTTCCGGTTCAGGTCTTTTGTGTGTACGTTGTTGAATATAGAGCCGTTTTCCTCAAGATATCTTCAAAGGAGCGAGCAAAGACGAGCATAACTGATGTCCATCACAAATGCTGATTGATATCCTTACGTTTTTTTTTTTTATATTTTTGATCTTCTTACTAACATTTACATATTTAAATAGAATGAAACACCAACATTGAAAAGAACTAGCTAGGTTAGCTGATTATCTTAAAAGTCCATAGATTTCGTACTGTTTAAAGCCTACTGGGACATTAGGTGGTACTTTTACTTCATTATGAACAATAGTAATAGCAAAGTCCCTTTAAGACATTTCACTCTCTCTTTGAATGGGGAAACATCAAATTGTCCTAAGCCGTTTGCCAAGCTTTCGATTAAATTTCATATTTGAAATCACCAATGAAATCTGACCACAACGGGTACATTCTAAAACGCTTAACGTGAAAAAGGCTTAACGTGGCTAAATGTACTAAGGCAGTGATTTTAACAGACCAAACTTACTAAATATCATTATAATAAAGTATACTATGTGCAAAAAAACAGATGAGCCCAAAATATGATCTTAACGCGTTTTATAACACGATAAGCTTTTTTCTCCCATAGAAAACCATTATAAGAAAAAGCTTAACGTGGCTTAATGCTAAGACAGTGATTTTAACAGACCACACTTACTAAAGTACATTATAATAAAGTATACAATATGCAAAAAATCAGATGAGCCCAAAATATGATCTTTACGCGTTTTACAACACGTTAAGCTTTTTTTCTCCCATAGAAAACCGTTATAAGAAAAAGCTTAATGTGGCTTAATGTACTAAGACAGTGATTTTAACAGACCAAACTTACTAAAGTACATTAAGCCACATTAAGCTCTTTCTTATAATGGTTTTCTATGGGAGAAAAAAGCTTAACGTGTTATAAAACGCGTTAAGATCATATTTTGGGCTCATCTGATTTTTTTGCAAATAGTATACTTTATTATAATGATATTTAGTAAGTTTGGTCTGTTAAAATCACTGTCTTAGTACATTAAGTCACGTTAAGCCTTTTTCACGTTAAGCATTTTAGAATGTCCCCAATAACGTCTCAAAAAATTTGTTTCTAAAACAAAAAACAGTATTTTTCTGGCTATATCAAGCTAATGCGCATGCACAGTCCTAAATGCGCATCTCTTGTGTTTCATTTTGTTGTCGCATGTCTGACAGTTTCTATAGAAACCGGAGCTTCTAACAGCCGCTGCAGTGATGCAATGACTTTACCAATTGGCAATTGGGTCTTCTTTAGAAGGCGGGACTTATTCCACACTTTCTCCCATTCGAAACAATATGAGTGGCGCATCTTGTGTTATTCCATAGTCTTTGCTAATAGTGTTGTTTTGTTTTGCACACACTAGTATGCCTGCTGAAAAAGATAAAAATCAGTTGTGAACTTAAGAATGCTGATAATGCACTGATTGGGGGTTTTGTAAACACTCAGTTTTTCTCTGGCTTTCAGCTGATAAAAATATGCAAACTAACAGGCTCTGTCTCTTCTCGACCCACTCTAAGTTTGAAAGCAGAAAGTAACAAATGTTCTGATTATAGAAGTAGGTCAGCAGTGAAAACAGTCTGCAGTGTTCGATGGTAGATGTGATGGGTCTGCACCCTGTCCATAAAGTAACTCATGTCTTCATCATTTACAGTTATTTTCATTGTGCGACGTATTAGTCAGAAGGCAAGGTTTGCATTTTCCTCTTATAGCAAGAGCGAGGAACCGTATATCCAATGTGCCTTTATCTAGGAGATGCTGGTTTGTGAAAAATGTTAATT
Source organism: Chanodichthys erythropterus (assembly GCF_024489055.1). NCBI lineage: Eukaryota > Metazoa > Chordata > Actinopteri > Cypriniformes > Xenocyprididae > Chanodichthys > Chanodichthys erythropterus. Next base: position 35,128,729 of record NC_090224.1, on the reverse strand, counting down.
CTTGCACACTTCAGCTATATCTATTTATCTGATTTTATAATTCCAGTTCAATATGCTGAAAACTGTGATGCTATCAAAACATTCCTCATTGTTTGTTGAACATTTTTGCAATTTGTTTGGTGATGCAGAAATTGTATGCTTCAGCTTTAATTTAGATTTGTTAGGGTGTTATTCTGTGGTGCCTATTTGAATGACAGCTCAACACAACAGTGTTTTCTATGTAATACCGTTGTGAATTACAATAATTAGTTTAAGTGTTTAAACTGACTCCCTTTTGTCAGAAACCTATTTCAGCATTAAAAATGCAATTGTGTAATGTAATTAATGGAGAAACTGAGAGAAAAAGTTAAGGCAAGGTAATGTTTACAGACCAAGTGAAGACTGAACAGCTGCTGGGCGCCAAATTCTTTCAGTGTTCCATGTCTGAGGGAAAGAGAGAAAGAGAGAGAGGGAGAGAGAGAACAAGAAAGAGAAAGGGCCCATTGCCATTTTCATACTAAGGTGCTGGTACTTCATAATGATCTCAGTTTATATTTAAATCTATTTAAGGTTTTTTTTTGTTTTTTGTTTAGAGAATCATGCTGTGGAAGATAGGAGAATCAAAGAGTCAAGAATCAAAGGGAGCAGAGCGGTTCATTCTGACCGCATGATCAGGACTACAGATGTTAACAGAAAGCAGTCAGCATTGTACACTAGCCCAGAAGAAAAAAAAATAAGGAGGGAGGGCTCGAGAGGAACAGAGGAGAGATTTTTGTTTCTTGCAACATGCTGAAGCCATCAAATCAGTGCCTAGGGGTCTCCCCGTTCTCCCCACTCCTTGTCTTTTTGGCATCTGAAGTAGTTGTTTTAAGAGAATAATGGTAAACGCTCATTGTGTTTGGTTTGAACTCAAAGTTGGATTCACTTAAAAAAAAGAAAGACTTGCAAGCACACACTAGACGATCTCAGATTATTTGGTTTCCTTCTGAAATGAATGTTGTTTCCATAATTCCTTAACCTAAATGTCCAGATTAGTTGCTGATTAAAGCCCCGATGTACCTAAAGATAAATCAAAGTACAAACTGGTGTGACGTCATTTCAAATAAAATCAGGCCAAAATGAACTTTGTTTGGAGTTCGTTTCAGGAACTCAAAATCTCTTGCCAAAACAAATTTTCCTGAAAAGTTCGCTCTGGCTGGTAAACACCTTCGAGCTACCATTGGTCCGTGGTGAATACATGATTAGTAGATGTGGCTCTGAGGCTCCACCTTCTTTGACTTGTAATTCTAATTGAAAGTGACACTGATACTGTTTTCATGCTTAAAAGGTTAGTTCACCCAAAAAATGAAAATTATGTCATCATTTACTCGCCCTCATGTCGTTTCAAACCCGTAAGACTTTCATTCATCTTCGGAACACAAATGAAGATATTTTTGATGAAATTTGAGAGCTTTCTGTCCCTCCATAGACAGCTACACAGCTGACACTTTGATGCTTCAAAAAGTTCATAAAGAGATCATAAAACGAATCCATATGAATTGAGAGGTTTAGTCCAAATTTTTTGAAGAGACAATCACTTTATATGACGAACAGATTGAATTTAGGCTTTAAACACTCACAAATCAGTTGCGGTAAATAGAAGCTCAAACATGTTTGCTTGATGCAATCGAGAACCAGTGAGATTCATTCTTGTGTTACTGAGCACGTCTGATCTTCCACAAGAACCAATGAGGTTCATTCTTGTGTTACTGAGCACGTCTGATCTTCCACAAGAACCAATGAGGTTCATTCTCGTGTTACGCAGCACGTTTGAGCTTCCGCAAGAACCAATGAGGTTCATTCTCGTGTTACGCAGCACGTTTGAGCTTCAGCAAGAACCAATGAGGTTCATTCTTGTGTTACGCAGCACGTTTGAGCTTCCGCAAGAACCAATGAGGTTCATTCTCGTGTTACGCAGCACGTTTGAGCTTCAGCAAGAACCAATGAGGTTCATTCTCGTGTTACGCAGCACGTTTGAGCTTCCTCAAGAACCAATGAGGTTCATTCTCATGTTACGCAGCACGTTTGAGCTTCCGCAAGAACCAATGAGGTTCATTCTCGTGTTACGCAGCATGTTTGAGCTTCAGCAAGAACCAATGAGGTTCATTCTCGTGTTACGCAGCACGTTTGAGCTTCAGCAAGAACCAATGAGGTTCATTCTTGTGTTACGCAGCACGTTTGAGCTTTAGCAATAACCAATGAGGTTCATTCTTGTGTTACGCAGCACGTTTGAGCTTCAGCAAGAACCAATGAGTTTCATTCTTGTTACGCAGCACGTTTGAGCTTCCTCAAGAACCAATGAGGTTCATTCTTGTTACGCAGCACGTTTGAGCTTCAGCAAGAACCAATGAGGTTCGTTCTCGTGTTACGCAGCACGTTTGAGCTTCAGCAAGAACCAATGAGGTTCATTCTTGTGTTACGCAGCACGTTTGAGCTTCAGCAATAACCAATGAGGTTCATTCTTGTGTTACGCAGCACGTTTGAGCTTCCGCAAGAACCAATGAGGTTCATTCTCGTGTTACGCAGCACGTTTGAGCTTCCTCAAGAACCAATGAGGTTCATTCTTGTGTTACGCAGCACGTTTGAGCTTCAGCAAGAACCAATGAGGTTCATTCTCGTGTTACGCAGCACGTTTGAGCTTCAGCAAGAACCAATGAGGTTCATTCTTGTTACGCAGCACGTTTGAGCTTCCGCAAGAACCAATGAGGTTCATTCTTGTGTTACGCAGCACGTTTGAGCTTCCGCAAGAACCAATGAGGTTCATTCTAGTGTTACGCAGCACGTTTGAGCTTCAGCAAGAACCAATGAAGTTCATTCTAGTGTTACGCAGCACGTTTGAGCTTCAGCAAGAACCAATGAGGTTCATTCTTGTGTTACGCAGCACGTTTGAGCTTCAGCAAGAACCAATGAGGTTCATTCTTGTGTTACGCAGCACGTTTGAGCTTCCGCAAGAACCAATGAGGTTCATTCTTGTGTTACGCAGCACGTTTGAGCTTCAGCAATAACCAATGAGGTTCATTCTTGTTACGCAGCACGTTTGAGCTTCCTCAAGAACCAATGAGGTTCATTCTTGTTACGCAGCACGTTTGAGCTTCCTCAAGAACCAATGAGGTTCATTCTTGTTACGCAGCACGTTTGAGCTTCCTCAAGAACCAATGAGGTTCATTCTTGTTACGCAGCACGTTTGAGCTTCCTCAAGAACCAATGAGGTTCATTCTTGTGTTACGCAGCACGTTTGAGCTTCCGCAAGAACCAATGAGGTTCATTCTTGTGTTACGCAGCACGTTTGAGCTTCCTCAAGAACCAATGAGGTTCATTCTTGTGTTACGCAGCACGTTTGAGCTTCCGCAAGAACCAATGAGGTTCATTCTTGTGTTACGCAGCACGTTTGAGCTTCCTCAAGAACCAATGAGGTTCATTCTTGTTACGCAGCACGTTTGAGCTTCCGCAAGAACCAATGAGGTTCATTCTCGTGTTACGCAGCACGTTTGAGCTTCCTCAAGAACCAATGAGGTTCATTCTTGTGTTACGCAGCACGTTTGAGCTTCCGCAAGAACCAATGAGGTTCATTCTTGTGTTACGCAGCACGTTTGAGCTTCAGCAATAACCAATGAGGTTCATTCTTGTTACGCAGCACGTTTGAGCTTCAGCAAGAACCAGTGAGGTTCATTCTTGTGTTACGCAGCACGTTTGAGCTTCAGCAAGAACCAATGAGGTTCATTCTTGTGTTACGCAGCACGTTTGAGCTTCAGCAATAACCAATGAGGTTCATTCTTGTTACGCAGCACGTTTGAGCTTCCGCAAGAACCAATGAGGTTCATTCTTGTTACGCAGCACGTTTGAGCTTCCTCAAGAACCAATGAGGTTCATTCTTGTTACGCAGCACGTTTGAGCTTCCTCAAGAACCAATGAGGTTCATTCTTGTGTTACGCAGCACGTTTGAGCTTCCGCAAGAACCAATGAGGTTCATTCTTGTGTTACGCAGCACGTTTGAGCTTCCTCAAGAACCAATGAGGTTCATTCTTGTGTTACGCAGCACGTTTGAGCTTCCGCAAGAACCAATGAGGTTCATTCTTGTGTTACGCAGCACGTTTGAGCTTCCTCAAGAACCAATGAGGTTCATTCTTGTTACGCAGCACGTTTGAGCTTCCGCAAGAACCAATGAGGTTCATTCTCGTGTTACGCAGCACGTTTGAGCTTCCTCAAGAACCAATGAGGTTCATTCTTGTGTTACGCAGCACGTTTGAGCTTCCGCAAGAACCAATGAGGTTCATTCTTGTGTTACGCAGCACGTTTGAGCTTCCTCAAGAACCAATGAGGTTCATTCTTGTGTTACGCAGCACGTTTGAGCTTCAGCAAGAACCAATGAGAATCATTCTCGTGTTACGCAGCACGTTTGAGCTTCTGAGCAACCAATGCGGTTCGTTCTCAAGTGTTACGCAGCACGTTTGAGTGTAACAACCAATGAGGTTCATTCTCGTATTTTAGCACATTTACATATTCATTTAAAAGCCGTTACAAAGGTATTTTGCTTTTTTACCCCTTCATTTTTAAGCGAAGAATAAAAGAACTTTGCTGTGAGTATTTCGGGACCTTTACAGTATATTAAGCCACATACTCAAACTGTATTTTGATACAGGTATTCATGAGTCATTGCTCTTCCCTTTCCCCAGGAGGCTGGATCGGATCCGGAGGGCTACAGCAGAGGATAGCAGTACAGTCCAAGTGCCTCCCACCTCAGACGCCAATTCACAGAGCCAACCTGCAACACCCCCTCCCTGGCAAATGGAGCCACCGCCATCCTATGAGACTGTTATGAAGACCACTACAGCTGTGAACCAACTATAACCACTGCTGGGACTGTCTACACCAACATTTAATAACTGAAAAGCTGGTCTAACTTGGGGTGTACGGATACAGTACCGGTCAAAAGTTGGGAAACATCACTTTTTTTTTTTTTTTTTAAAGAAGTCTCTTATGCTCATCAAGCCTGCATTTATTTGATCAAAAATACAGATTAAAAACAGTAATATAGTGAAATATGATTACAATTTAAAATATTTTAATGTAATTTAAAATATAATTTATTTGTGTGATGCAAAGCTTAATTTTCATCAGCCATTACAGTCTTCAGTGTCACATGATCCTTCAGAAATCATTGTAATATGCTGATTTATTATCAATGTTGGATACAGTTGTGCTGCTTAATATTTTTTTACAACCAGTAATATTTTTCAGGATTCTTTGATGAATTCATGTTAAAAAAAGAACAGCATGTATTTAAAATAGAAATCTTTTGTAACAATGTACACTACCGTTTAGAAGTTTTTTTTTCTTTCTTTAAAAAAAAAAAAAAAAAAAAGGAATTAATACTTTTATTCAGCAAGGGTGTATTAAATTGATAAAAAATTCTATTTTGAATAAATGCTGTTCTTTTTAACTTTTTATTCATCAATGAAAAATGTATGTTTCCACAAAAATATTAAGCAGCATAACTCTTTCCAACACTGATAATAAATCATCATATTAGAATGATTTCTGAAGGATCATGTGACACTGAAGACTGGAGTAATGATGCTGAAAATTCAGCTTTACCATCACAGAAATAAATTATATTTAAATTATGCTAAAATAGAAAACCATTATTGTAAATTGTAATAATATTTCACGTTACTGTTTTCTTTCTATATTTTTGATCAAATAAATGATCAAAATAAATAAATGATAAATGATCATTGATGAGCAGAACGAGCTTCTTTCAAAAGCATCAAAAGTAGTTTCCAAACTTTTGACTAGTAATGTATTAAAAATCCATCTGATAAAGATAAGCCAGTAATTATTTTCATGTTATGGCTGATAACGGATAAAATTTCAGATATCAAAATCCATACTACTTAAAAAAAAAAAAAACTGATTAAAAGCTAAACACTTTTAAATTCTACAACCGAATGTAGGCATCAAAACGGCATCAAAGAAGGATAAGTTTTCATTTTTAGATCTGCTAAAGAATGACAAAAAGTAATGTAACATATTTTTATGCATGAATACACACAAATCTGCCTGCACTCAACAACAAATGATTGACTTAAAGGGATAAATCTTTTTACACCTCTATCCCTTTAAGTTATTGTTAGATACAGACAGCAAAAGTAATCTAAATCTAAAAGGGAAGCAAGTTCACATGCAAATACACAATATTGACTGATAAATGAAAAAAAAAAAAAAAAAATGTACAAAAAAACGTATATCGTGCAGCTCTATTTCTATCTCTAATCTGTTCTGAAAATGATGAAGTGCCTTGACTGACAAGAAACTTCAGTTTCATAATTTTGTACAAATACCATTGACTTACATGTCCAACCTAAAACTGAACTAGCTCATATTTGTGCTATTTGTTGCATGTAGCTTGACTGAACATGCCAGTTTTCTATTTCTTAGGGATGCACTGATATTTTGTCCTACAGTATATAACCAATATTTGTTTTATATTTTAAAACCAATAACCAAAGTTTGCATTGCTATGTGCTTCAAATGACACCAAATGTTATAAACAGTGGAAAACTGCTTTCAAATTGTGGAGAAAACAATATTTCTCATCTTGCCATCACAAAAGATTTGTAGGCTATTTTTTTTTTTTTAAACAATTGGAATAAAGAAATGACAAAAAAAAAAAAAAAAATAGGTAGGCCAGTTAGAAATAATGTGGAGTCCCATCATTTGGCTAAAAATATATAGCAGGCTATTTTACTTGTTGAATTGATATGGAGTACATAAAAAAAAAAACACACAAAAAAAAAACATGCCTATTGGCTGATAACTGGTATCAATGATTTTGTGCATCCCTATTATTGCATAGCTATGTATGTGAATAATGACATTTTAAATATTTATAAAGACAGTTATAGTAAAGTTATAAAGACCGTTTATTAAATCCTCATGTGTAGGGTCTGAGACACCCCAAGCCATTACAAAAGTTCTTACTACTTACTAACCTACTAAGTATTGCCATTGAAGGAGGGGAAATTGTCAATAATATCTGTTGATCTGTTGGGTTTTGAATAGGGTCAGATGAACTTAAAGGTAATGAACTCAAAATAATTTGAAGGGAAATGAGAGATGAATTTACTACTATTATTTAATATCACACATACACTACCATTCCAGTTTTGGGATTGTAAGAGTTTTAAATGTTTTTGAAAGAAGTCTTTAATGATCACTAATGCTGCATTTATTTGATCAAAAATACAGTAAAACAGTAATATTGTGAAATATTATTACAATTTAATATAACTGTTTTCTATCTGAATACATTTTAATATTTGGAAATCATAATGATATGCTAATTTGCTGATCAAAGACATTGATTATTATTATATGAAAGTAACTGCTTATTAGTATTTTTATCAAGATTCTTTGATGAATAAAGTAAATGTCTTTACTATTGATCAATTTAATGCATCCTTGCTTAATAAAAGAGTTACTTTCTTTTAAAAAAACAAAACAAAAAAACATCCCAAACTTCTGAATGGTAGTGTATATTATTGGGGACTTTTGGACCCCAAATATAAAGTCAGTCTGAACAGAACATGAAGGTTAAGATGCTTGGTTATGCATTTAAAGTCCCCCTGTGGTAAAAATCAAATTTTTAAGCGTTTACCTCAGTAAGTTGACCGATCGCATCTCGTCTGAGCTTGTGCGAGTGAATGGAGGCGGGGCTAATTATCATATTCTTAGATCCGTGTATATTAAATGAGGCAAAAGTGTGGAGTTACATTCAAGCTATTTTAAGGCATTTTCATTTTATTTTTATTTTTTTTCCCACAGGAAAAAAACATTTAAATATGTCATTTTGGTGATCAAAGATTAATTTTAAGGGATAAAATTATTGACTGCATTATTTTAATGGTTTTGAGTACCTCTTTATCAATAAGCTGAACCAAATATTGAATTGTGCCTTGATTTTTCATAATGACCAGAACATGTTTTTAGAAAGACTTAGGAATTTCCTAATGTAAATAATCTTATTTTTCTATATTAATGGTGGGTATATTGGCTTTATGTTGTATAATATAGGATTGAGGAAATGTGCCTCTTTCACTCCTGATTGTCACGTTCACTGTCACTGTACAGGCCTACCAGAAGCTATTATCTCTGTTTTGTGTGTGTTTTATTATTACTATATCACATAATGCTGCATAAGTCTATTTTCTGTGATGTTTTGTCAGTTACACATTTTTCTTGTATTGCCTGGCTATCACCTGTGCATTTAAATACCAATACACCATATGGTACAAAAACTCTTGTTGATTTGTATTTGTTAACCAATAATATTATCAAACTAAGGCCTGGTTTCACAGACAGGGCTTTGATTAAGCCAGGATTAGGCCTTAGTTCAGTTAGTGCATTTAGTAGCTTTTATGAAAATGCGTTGCCTTGGAAAACAAACAAACAAACAAACAAAAAAACATTACTGGTGTGCATCTTGAGACAAAACAATGGCTCTGACATATTTTAGTATATATGAGTGCAAGTTGCTTTCAGTTAAAGGGGACATTTCATGAAAAATGACTTTTTTCGTGTTTAAGTGCTATAATTGGGTCCCCGGTGAATCTATCAACCCAGAAAACGTGAAAAAGGACAACGCAGTAACTTTGTTTTGGTTTGACTAGGCTTAAGCCTTGTCTGGATGTATACGTTTTGGTATGTACTTGTACTTTTTTATCTTTTACTCTTGTTAATATGCCAGTATTCTGGAAAGGAACGTAGTAAGAATTCTTAAACCAATTCAACTTTACCTGGGGGAAGGTCACCTGACTAAGGCCCATTACGGGTTTAATGATCTGGATCTTGGTTCTCCACTGGCTCAGCGTCCTGTCAGTCACTCCTGCCCCCTCAGTCTGCCCTTCACCTCTATAGGGACACAGTCATAAAGCTCCACACTGTCACCGGTAGTTTCCTCGGTTTACCACTGCTGGACCTCCAAGTTTCTTCCATGGCAGAGAACAAGCCATACCGCTATGGGCTCATTATTCTTGGGATGGCGTTTGTGGCGCTGGGTCTGTTCATGATTTCCGTAGAGGAACCACAGGTGTTCGCCACGTTCTGCGCTGTGGGAGTGATAATGGTGGGCATGGGGACGGTCTGGTCCATGTGTCAGTGTTACCCCAGGGTAAGGAAAGTGGGCTGTTCCCACTGTTCGGTAATAGATGGATTTTATGTTTTATGTTGAAGCAATTGACTTTGATTATAATGTGCATATAATTTGGCAGAGAGTGTTACATTAGAGTGTTTCCCCTGTCTAACAGGTGACTGTTATACTGGCAGAGAAGGAAGAGCTCTGTGGGGCTGAAAAACAAGACTCGAGTGCTGAAAGCTTGGATGAAAAAAGGTTAGAGTAAGATCTCTTTACAGACAATACAAAGAAATATTTTAGATTAATTGCATGGGATATTAAGACTTTTCAGGGAATATATTGTGAAATAAGATTCGATACATATTTATAATAGATTATAATTATTACATTATAATAATTATAAAAAAAATACTTTAAAGTTTTACTACACTGGCAAATTATGTATTTTTTTAAAAGTAAATTTAAATGTAAATTTGCTAAAGGAAATCTTAAACTTAATTAAAAAAACAAGTCTATTTTGTATGATACGTATCTATAAATGTGATTCTCAAGTAAATTTATCTTCTGAAAAAGACCATATATACTGTAAATATACAAAACCGATTCCAAGAAAATTGGGAGACTGTGCAAATTGTGAATAAAAAAGGAATGCAATAATTTATAAATCTCATAAACTTATATTTTATTCACAATAGAATATAGATAACATATCAAATGTTGAAAGTGAGACATTTTGAAATGTCATGCCAAATATTGGCTCATTTTGGATTTCATGAGAGCTACACATTCCAAAAAAGTTGGGACAGGTAGCAATAAGAGGCCGGAAAAGTTAAATGTACATATAAGGAACAGCTGGAGGACCAATTTGGAACTTATTAGGTCAACTGGCAACATGATTGGGTATAAAAAGAGCCTCTCAGAGTGGCAGTGTCTCTCAGAAGTCAAGATGGACAGAGGATCACCAATTCCCCCAATGCTGCGGCCAAAAATAGTGGAGCAATATCAGAAAGGAGTTTCTCAGAGAAAAATTGCAAAGAGTTTGAAGTTATCATCATCTACAGTGCATAATATCATCCAAAGATTGAGAATCTGGAACAATCTCTGTGCGTAAGGGTCAAGGCCGGAAAACCATACTGGATGCCCGTGATCTTCGGGCCCTTAGACGGCACTGCATCACATACAGGAATGCTAATGTAATGGAAATCACAACATGGGCTCAGGAATACTTCCAGAAAACATTGTCTGCGCACACAATCCACCGTGCCATTCACCGTTGTCGGCTAAAACTCTATAGGTCAAAAAAGAAGCCATATCTAAACATGATCCAGAAGCGCAGGTGTTTTCTCTGGACCAAGGCTCATTTAAAATGGACTGTGGCAAAGTGGAAAACTGTTCTGTGGTCAGACAATCAAAATTTGAAGTTCTTTTTGGAAAACTGGGACGCCATGTCATCCGGACTAAAGAGGACAAGAACAACCCAAGTTGTTATCAGCGCTCAGTTCAGAAGCCTGCATCTCTGATGGTATGGGGTTGCATGGGCAGCTTACACATCTGGAAAGGCACCATCAATGCTGAAAGGTATATCCAAGTTCTAGAACAACATATGCTCCCATCCAGACGTCTTCTCTTTCAGGGATGACCTTGCATTTTCCAACATTACAATGCCAGACCACATACTGCATCAATTACAACATCATGGCTGTGTAGAAGAAGGATCCGGGTACTGAAATGGCCAGCCTGCAGTCCAGATCTTTCTCCCATAGAAAACATTTGGTGCATCATAAAGAGGAAGATGCGACAAAGAAGACCTAAGAGAGTTGAGCAACTAGAAGCCTGTATTAGACAAGAATGGGACAACATTCCTATTCCTAAACTTGAGCAACTTGTCTCCTCAGTCCCCAGACATTTGCAGACTGTTATAAAAAGAAGAGGGGATGCCACACAGTGGTAAACAAGGCCTTGTCCCAACTTTTTTGAGATGTGTTGATGCCATGAAATTTAAAATCAACTTATTTTTCCCTTAAAATGATACATTTTCTCAGTTTAAACATTTGATATGTCATCTATGTTGTATTCTGAATAAAATATTGGAATTTGAAACTTCCGCATCATTTCATTCTGTTTTTATTCACAGTTTGTACAGTGTCCAGTGTAAATTTTGAGCTACTGTACGCACATGAACAGATTTAAATATGTTTTTAGTACATTAATGGATCTTGAAAGAGGAAATGTCATTGCACCCTATGAAGGCCTCACGGAGCCATCGGATTTCAACTAAAATATCTTAATTTGTGTTCCAAAGATTAACCAAGGTCTTACGGGTGTGGAACAGCATGATGATAAGTAATAAATTACAGAAGTTTCATTTTTGGGTGAACTAACCCTTTAAATCTTGCAATTCTGAGAAAAGAATTGTGCAGTGTGTAAATTTTAGAACCATCTAGCGTTAGGTTGCGAATTGCAATATAGAGAACCTACGGTGGCTGACACAGGACAAAGAGGTTGTCGTTTGAGACAGCAGAGAGTAACCAATCAAGCAAACACGCTGTCTAGAGCAGTTTGTCCGTTTAGGGCTACTGTAGAAACATAAGTATGCTATACGTACGTGGACCTGTGGTTTATGTAGACAGAAATGGATCATTCTAAGGTAATAAAAACTTAGTGGTTCACATGTATTTTCCTGTTACAGTCCACCGAAACCAATAAGAGCTCCATTGGCTGGCTTCTGTGATGATGAAAAAGTAGAAATATCGGCAGATCCAAAACTCCACGCTGAGCACAAACACAGTGAGCGCGTCATCGTCCTCCACACATGTCGAAGTTCTCCCAGTGTGCTGGCGTGTTCTAGCACTCCAGTGATGGACAGAAGAAACACAGGAGCAGACCCGAACCGAGAGATGTACTATGGGAAAATGGAGGACTCGTGTTACTTCACATCTGAGCTGGAGAGTGAATAGTGCCTGTTGATTAATGTCCAAATCATCATCTACATCTGACATAAAGATTTGCCACTATGTTGTCATACTTTTAAAATGATTTTAAGTGTGTAATGTAGGCCATGCCATCATTTTACATTAGGCATGTTAATGTCACAAGGTCTGGCCATGACTTTGTCACAAGCATATGAAAATAGGATTGTTCCACTCTCAGTGAAATTAGGCTGGAAAAAGTTTAAACATTAGGTGATGAAATACTTGTGACCTTGACTCATACCACTGACACCAGAGGACACTGAAAGAGGAACTTCCTGGAATGTGTTGTTTTTATATCTGTCTCTGGTGCTCCTTCATATACATGAGACAGCGGGATAAATCACCATACCTGGACTGATATCTGATTTTAGATTATTTAAATGTAGTGTGGTAGTTAAATGTGTTAGGGATAATTGTTGAGCTAGTTATAGATATTTTTAGCTAAACAGTTGCTGTAGCCTACTGAACTGTGAATCATTTCGGCCACAAAGTATGTGCAACACGCATGTTTGTTTTCCTGTCACGGTGGGGACTTTCCATTTATTAGGTTCCATTTCTGCCAAAAAGGAGTCGACTGCTTTGTACTTGTACATCTGTCCTTGTCTACAGTCATTGCCTATGTGTTAAGATAAAGCGTTGTACTATACATTTGTCCATGTCTACAGTAATTTACTTGTTTAGAGAAATTGATAGGCCTATTGGTGTGAATGTCCTTTATGTCGCCTAGTTCTGTCATTTATAAAGGATTTCAGGAAATGATGTCATTCCGTTTGTGCTAAAAAAAACACTGACTTCGTTTGTCTACTGATATTGCTGTTTAGACATAGACTGTAAAAAAAGATGAACGATGCACCTTCAATCTCTTCTGTTATAGAAAAGTGAAGCCAATGTCCCAATATGGTGCTGACAGATCCCGAGTCTGCGCAGTGATGTGGAGCTGCGGTATCAAGGCCCCGCCCACAGAATCGGTTAGTACAGTTTACTGCAGAACAACTCATGTCAGTGTGAAATAAACAGTTATGGAAATGTAGAATTTAAAGTTAAAAGCTCCAATCTCCTCCCAAAAATCCAGAAAAAAGTTTATTGGTGCCTCAGTGATTACTTTGATTAGAGAAGCTGTCAATCTCAGCTGTCAGTCATGATGCCACACTCCCATTTTTATATCATCGAATAACTAAGACCAAACTTATTTAAAAAACGAACACTTGAAATTACATCCACGTGATAAAAACTACATAAAAAATGTATTTGAAGTGTAATTTGATCGTTTAGTTTGTCTCACGTCCCATTAGATTGCATGGAAAGGGTGGGGACCTATACTGCATCCAGCCCTCTGGGGGCGATCAAAACGTTTTGGCTTTACCTTTCAGGGCTTGTGCTGCACAATGGTGTCAGCTATTTGTGTCGTCTGCTTTGTTGTCCTGTTTTATGCTTCATGAGCAGTGTTGGGAAAAGTTACTTTTTAAAGTAATGCATTACAATATCATGTTACTCCCTAAAAAAGAAACTAAATGCATTACTTAGATACTTTTTATGAAATGTATTGCATTAAATTACTTTTTCGTTACTTTTTATCATGGGCTGGGCTTGCTTGTTTGTTTTTTAAATGACAACAAAAAAGTTCTATTTTTGGCAAATTTTAAAGGGTTAGTTCACCAAAAAACGAAAATACTGTCATTAATTACTCACCCTCATGTCGTTCCACACCCGTAAGACCTTCATTCATCTTCAGAACACAAATTAGGATGTTTTGGGATATCTGCATCTTCAGCAAGACAGTTAACACTTACATTGCCCAGAAAGCTAATAAAGACGTGTTTAAAACATTTCATGTGACTAAAGTGGTTCAACCTTAATGTTATAAAGTGACGAGAATACTTTTTGTGCACCAAAAAAATAAAATAACAACTTTATTCAACAATATCTAGTGATAAGTGATCTCAAAACTCTGCGTCATGAAGTTTCGAATTTCATGAATCTTGTGTTTCGAATCAAACGAGGCTTTGTTACATCATAAGTGTTTCAAAATTTCAATGGTTCACGTTACTTTGGCAGTTTGATTCACGTTCCGAACCACTGATTCGAAACAAAAGATTCATGAAGATTCGAAGGAGACAAGAGAGCCGTCGCTATTTTAAACACTTGCAGTCTGTATAATGCACAAACACAACTTCATTCTTTATAAATCTCTCCAACAGTGTAGCATTAGCCTGTTAGCCACGGAGCATAGCTTCAAACTCATTCAGAATCAAATGTAAACATCCAAATAAATACTATACTCACATGATCCGACACATGCATGAAGTATGCATGACGAACATCTTGTAAAGATCCAATTGAGGGTTATATTAGCTGTGTGAACTGGTTCTAGGGCACCTTTAAAGAAGAATAGGATACAGGAGAAGGAAGTTCAACACTCTTATTTCTAAATCTAATCTAAAGTCATTTTTGTTTATTAGTATGGTTGAATTAGATAATTGAAGGTCAGCAGCAAAGACATTGGTTAATAAAGTGAGATTAAATACAAAAAGTATATTTGTATAATTTATTATGTCTAATTATTACAGATTTGCATAAAATTTTTATTCATTTTGAGAAACACTGAATGTTTTCGTGCACGTGAGATGAGTAAATGCATGTTCACATTTAGTCTAGAACTACAATACCCATCATGTTTACGCACACAACACCTCTGACCTTTATTTCTTTCAACGTGGGGTCAGGAGAGCTGTCAGTCATTAAATGTGAAAAGGTCACTTGAGTTACTATTTGAAAACGTGACTTAGATGTTTTGTTGTAAATTGAAAAAGTGATGCGTTACTTTACTAGTTACTTGAAAAAGTAATCTGATTATGTAACTCAAGTTACTTGTAATGCGTTACCCTCAACAATATTCATTAGTTACTGGTCTCAGTGAAAGTTCTGCAGTGTATTTCACAGATATCCAGGTAAACAAATGGAACATTTCAGATTTTTTTCAAGTTTTCTCACCACCTTTCTAAAACTCTACATGACAAAGCACGAAAATAAAACCTTAAGAACTACACTTTCATTAAAGCTTATAGAACAAATGCATATAACTCATTATTGAACAATTCTACATG
Organism: Chanodichthys erythropterus; assembly: GCF_024489055.1. Classification (NCBI taxonomy): domain Eukaryota; kingdom Metazoa; phylum Chordata; class Actinopteri; order Cypriniformes; family Xenocyprididae; genus Chanodichthys; species Chanodichthys erythropterus. The sequence continues at coordinate 35,113,502 of NC_090224.1, read as the reverse complement.
TTCTGTTTATTTATCTGTAGAATTCGTAATGTTTTGAATGTCGTGGAACGTTTCTGGACATTCTCCAAAAATGGCCACAGGCCTATACAAACTTGACATACATTTCTTAAGCGTTCAGCCTCTGTTAAAGCAATTAGATTATTAACCATGCATACTGCCCAGGCCTTTGGCATGTGATTTGCATAATCATATAATTTACAAACATATGACACTCCTGAATACGGGATTGCGTCATCATCGTTGCTATAGTTCTCTTGTAGCCTACATTAGACAGCCTGTGATTCTTGCATTTTATTTTCATATTAGTTCATATGTATACATATGGAAGTAAATTAATGCCAAATGTTTTTGAAATAAAAAGCTTGTTGAATTGCTCTAAATGAAAAAAAATATGCATTACATTAGCTGTACTTGCATTTAGATGCACTGTATTTTTAAGGCTTGCATTTTTATGGGATGAAATTCAACACAGTCGTATATTTAAGCTGTGAATATTTCAATTAAAAATATTTCACACACATTTTCATTATTAAAAATTAAATAATTCATATTCACATTTCAAATTTCACTTCCAAGATATTTATTCTGTTTAAAAATACAACCTATAAAATTCGACTAGAAATTTTCAGTCCATTTTATTTCACTTTACAAATTCGCTTCCACAAATTCAGTGGCTCAAATTCGGCAGAAAATTCAACATTTCACATCCGGGAACTCCAGGAAGAGCAGTAGAGTGCCGATGCATCATCTCTATCTGCTGTTAGTCTTCTTCACCAGCAGGTGTCGCTAGCGGCTGTTTAGGAAGACCAAAGCAACGCTAGTAAGTCATCATTCATTCATAAAAACGGATTTACAGAAATGGAGCAAGTGGTAAGTGAATGTGTGATGATTATCAGGGCCAGTATAAATGCAGAAAAGCTGATAAAGACACAAAAGCTGCATTTATGTTTAATTCAGTGTATTTACGCTTACTTTCCCTGTGTAGCTACAGCTTTCTCTCCAGTGAACAAGATAACGTTATTGCCCGATGCTGGTGTACAGATCAAACGTTAAATCTGAGATATACATATATTTCTCTCTGTTGATAAGTTTCCTTAAATTTATATCGCAGCGCGGTGTTGTAATAATAGGGTTTCCCTCATCCGTCATAGGATTCCCCTGCCATCAGGACATATAAAACTCTTAACACAGCTTAATGGACTCGTACAGTGATATAAAAGACCAAACTCGCACCTCATTTGTGATGTAGGTTAGACTATATAGGCTCCAAGAAAGCAGATACTGGCATTAAGTTGATTTGACGCTGAACGTTTGATTATGATATTCGAAAATTTAGGGACCGTCTCTAAAGTTACGACATTCTGTATTCACGTTTCTACCTTCTACCAAAATCTTGTAGACACACATGCACATATACATATTCAAACACACCTCACTCAAAGCACATGCATATATACTATTTCTTTTTTTTTTTACATGTTCATCACACCATTTTTTTTACTTTGTTCATTTTTTATTTTACCTGATCATAGATTATCCTGCTTATACAAATTTTAAATAAAATTTAGAAATAAAATTAACAAAGTAGAACTAATTGTGTGATGAATGTGTAAAAAAAAGAAAAAGTATATGTGCATGTACTTTGAGTTGAGTGTGTTTGAATGTGTGTGTGTGTGTGTGTGTGTGTGTGAGAGAGAGAGAGAGAGAGAGAGAGAGAGAGAGAGAGAGAGAGAGAAGGGTGCATCACTCTTCGACCTGGCACCTATAGATGAACACTTCACAGGTAGTTTTGGTGATTGTAAATCATTCTCATCAAATGTTATTGAGCTTCTAATTATCCAATACAGTAGTGAAATACATAGCAATCTTTACATATTACTTGACAGTTTATTTGGAAACACTTTACAGTAAGGTTCATAATGTATTAACTAATGTGAACTATCCATGAGCAACACATTTGTTGTTGTATTTGTTCATCTTTGTTAACGTTAATAAAAATACAGCAGTTCATTGTTCATGTTACTTCACTATGCATTAACTAAAGTTGACAAATACAACTCTTGATTTTAATGATGTATTAGTAAATGCTGGAATTAACATTAACAAAGATTAGTAAGTGCTGTAGAAGTGCAGTTCATTGTTCGTTCATATCAACTATTTAATATAAAGTGTTACCTTTTATTTTAATAAACATCAATAATCTAAAAGGTTTGCATTATACCTGACACCTAGATAAACACTTTAGAGTTGGTTTTGTGACTAAGTCATTCTCTTTAAATGCTATTGAAGGTAGAAACGTGAATACAGAATGTCGTAACTTTAGAGACGGTCCCTAAATTTGCGAATATTATAATCAAACGTTCAGCGTCAAATCAACTTAATGCCAGTATCTGCTTTCTTGGAGCCTATATAGTCTAACCTACATCACAAATGAGGTGCGAGTTTGGTCTTTTATATCACTGTACGAGTCCATTAAGCTGTGTTAAGAGTTTTATATGTCCTGATGGCAGGGGAATCCTATGACGGATGAGGGAAACCCTATTATTACAACACCGCGCTGCGATATAAATTTAAGGAAACTTATCAACAGAGAGAAATATATGTATATCTCAGATTTAACGTTTGATCTGTACACCAGCATCGGGCAATAACGTTATCTTGTTCACTGGAGAGAAAGCTGTAGCTACACAGGGAAAGTAAGCGTAAATACACTGAATTAAACATAAATGCAGCTTTTGTGTCTTTATCAGCTTTTCTGCATTTATACTGGCCCTGATAATCATCACACATTCACTTACCACTTGCTCCATTTCTGTAAATCCGTTTTTATGAATGAATGATGACTTACTAGCGTTGCTTTGGTCTTCCTAAACAGCCGCTAGCGACACCTGCTGGTGAAGAAGACTAACAGCAGATAGAGATGATGTATCGGCACTCTACTGCTCTTCCTGCAGTTCCCGGATGTGAAATGTTGAATTTTCTGCCGAATTTGAGCCACTGAATTTGTGGAAGCGAATTTGTAAAGCGAAATAAAATGGACTGAAAATTGCTAGTCGAATTTTATAGGTTGTATTTTTAAACAGAATGAATATTTTGGAAGTGAAATCTAAAAGGTGAATATGAATTATTGAATTTTTAATAATGAAAATGTGTGTGAAATATTTTTAATTGAAATATTCATAGCCTAAATATACGACCATGTTGAATTTCAGCCCATAAAAATGCAAGCCTTAAAAATACAGTGCATCTAAATGCAAGTACAGCTAATGTAATGCATATTTTTTTTCAAATAGTGCAATTCAACAAGCTTTTTATTTCAAAAACATTTGGCATTATTTTACTTCCATATATACATATATACAATTATATATTTGGTATCTAGCATATATATATATATATATATATATATATATATATATATATTTTATATATATATATATATATATATATATATATATATACATACACACACACACACACACACACACACACACACACACACACACACACACACACACAGGTGCTGGTCATATAATTATAATATCATCAAAAAGTTGATTTATTTCACTAATTCCATTCAAAAAGTGAAACTTGTATATTATATTAATTCATTACACACAGACTGATATATTTCAAATGTTTATTTCTTTTAATTTTGATGATTATAACTGACAACTAAGGAAAATCCCAAATTCAGTATCTCAGAAAATTAGAATATTGTGAAAATGTTCAATATTGAAGACACCTGGTGCCACACTCTAATCAGCTAATTAACTCAAAACACCTGCAAAGGCCTTTAAATGGCTACACAATCATGGGGAAGATTGCTGACTTGACAGTTGTCCAAAAGACGACCATTAATATCTTGCACAAGGAGGGCAAGACACAAAAGGTAATTGCAAAAGAGGCTGGCTGTTCACAGAGCTCTGTGTCCAAGCACATTAATAGAGAGGCGAAGGGAAGGAAAAGATGTGGTAGAAAAAAAGTGTACAAGCAATAGGGATAACCGCACCCTGGAGAGGATTGTGAAACAAAACCCATTCAAAAATGTGGGGGAGATTCACAAAGAGTGGACTACAGCTGGAGTCAGAGCTTCAAGAACCACTACGCACAGATGTATTCAAGACATGGGTTTCAGCTGTCGCATTCCTTGTGTCAAGCCACTCTTGAACAACAGACAGCGTCAGAAGTGGCTAAAGACAAAAAGGACTGGACTGCTGCTGAGTGGTCCAAAGTTATGTTCTCTGATGAAAGTAAATTTTGCATTTCCTTTGGAAATCAGGGTCCCAGAGTCTGGAGGAAGAGAGGAGAGGCACACAATCCACGTTACCTGAGGTCCAGTGTAAAGTTTTCAGTCAGTGATGGTTTGGGGTGCCATGTCATCTGCTGGTGTTGGTCCACTGTGTTTTATGAGGTCCAAGGTCAACGCAGCCGTACACCAGGAAGTTTTAGAGCACTTCATGCTTCCTGCTGCTGACCAACTTTATGGAGATGCAGATTTCATTTTCCAACAGGATTTGGCACCTGCACACAGTGCCAAAGTTACCAGTACCTGGTTTAAGGACCATAGTATCCCTGTTCTTAATTGGCCAGCAAACTCGCCTGACCTTAACCCCATAGAAAATCTATGGGGTATTGTGAAGAGGAAGACGCGATATGCCAGACCCAACAATGCAGAAGAGCTGAAGGCCACTATCAGAGTAACCTGGGCTCTCATAACACCTGAGCAGTGCCACAGACTGATCGACTCCATGCCACGCTGCATTGCTGCAGTAATTCAGGCAAAAGGAGCCCCAACTATTATTGAGTGCTGTACATGCTCATACTTTTCATGTTCATACTTTTCAGTTGGCCAAGATTTCTAAAAATCTTGAGTAATATTCTAATTTTCTGAGATACTGAATTTGAGATTTTCCTAAGTTGTCAGTGATAATCATGAAAATTAAAAGAAATAAACATTTGAAATATATCAGTCTGTGTGTAATGAATTAATATAATATACACGTTTCATTTTTTGAATGGAATTAGTGAAATAAATCAACTTTTTGATGATATTCTAATTATATGACCAACACCTGTATATGCTTTTACAATAAGTGTTGTGCTCGTTTCATTTGATCACGACTCTTTTAGTCCTTCAACAATACCACTATCTGGCCAACAGAGGACGACGTGAATCTGTATTTGGTCAAAGTTTATAGCAGCATCCGACACGTGCAACTATTTGACTCTCACGGACGCGCGCAGGTGACATGTGAGCGTGCTTATGTTCTGTGTAAAAACTCACTACATTTCAATTTCAATTCAATTCATTGTTTAAGGCTGCTCACTTTATTTGTTAGACTATTTGTAGCCTCATTGACACTTTCATTTTACAGGTTTAACTTCAGCAAATGTTGCAAGCCTGTGCAGGAATAGTAAGCGTGTAATATGTGTGTGGGTGGACTGTAATCTGACTCCTCTTCTGCTGTATTTATTATCGAGGCATCGTTCGATATAAGCACAGAGAGACGTCAGCACGCCCCACCTCACAGCGTTCAGTCCGTCAGAGATATTCAAATGACATGTTAAAAGACATGAGGATACACTTCAGCTCCAAATCTCTCTGCTTCATACCTCTGCCTTACCACATGACGAACAGCAATGCAAAAAAGGGAATCTTGAGCAATATCACTTGAGCTGGTTATTTTGCATTCTTCAGTTTGACCTAAAGGCACAGAAAGTGTCCACAAAATGAGAGGCGTCGTGACGGTGTGCTGTCTGAGCTTTCTGCTGGGTCTCGTGGCTGTGGTTGAGAGTGATGAAGACTACACTGAGGATGAAGAGATGATCCTGTCTCTAATTCTGCAGGATGACACCCAGCCTGAAGCAGAGAGCAGGCCATCCGCCCAGTTTTACAGGTGCACGAAGGTACTAATCACTCTGTGGGCTTATTACCTGATATTAACTTTGTATTTTTCCTAACTAAACAATTTTGTTTTTGAAATTTATGCTTAGGGTATAGGAAAATGCTGCATATCAAATAGCAAACTTCAATAATTCAGTTTTCTGTGCACTATAGCATAGTGGGCATTTGGACTTAATCACATGAAATTGTTCTTTTTATAAATGTAAAAGAAATGATTCTGATATATGATATATATGAAGATATTTGTTCTCCTTTAAATGATTCTGATATATGATATATATGAAGATATTTGTTCTCCTTTAAATCAAGCAAAGTGCTTTTGCCATGTCTACAGGATGGAGATTTTATTCCAGAAAATATTATTTTTTTCTAAAGTAGCAGGCACATTGTTAGCCCCAATATATTAATGTGTAATAAGGACACTTTATATGACCAAAAATCCATGGACATCATACATACACACACACACACACACACACACACACACACACACACACACACACACACACACACACACACACACACACACACACACACACACACACACACACATGTTTGTTTTTGTGAAATGTGGGGACATTCCATAGACATAATGGTTTTTATACTGTACAAACCGTATTTTCTATCCCCCTACCCTACCCCTAACCCTAAACCTAACCCTCACAGGAAACTGTGCACACTTTTACTTTTTCACAAAAACTCATTCTATATGATTTATAAGCCTTTTGAAAAGTGGGGACATGCTGAATGTCCTCATATTTCACCTTTTTTTGTAATACCCATGTCATACCCATGTCATTATACACATTTATGTCCTGATATTTCACAAAAACAAGTACACACACACACACACACACACACACACACACACACACACACACACACACACATATATATATATATATATATATATAATATATATATGTATGTATATATATGTATATTTATCTATACACTACCATTCAAAAGTTTGAAAACATTACTATTTTTAATGTTTTCGAAAAAGAAGTCTCTTCTACTCATCAAGCCTGCATTTATTTGATCAAAAATACAGAAAAAAACAGTAATATTGTAAAATATTATTACATTTAAAATAATGGTTTTCTATTATAATATACTTTAAAATATAATTTATGTCTGTGATGCAAAGCTGAATTTTCAGCATCATTAAATCCAGTCTTCAGTGTCACATGATCCTTCAGAAATCATTCTAATATGCTTATTTATTATAAATCATGTGCTGCTTAATATTTTTTTATAATGTGATACTTTTTTTCAGGATACTTTGATGAATAAAAAGTAAAAAAAAAAAGAGCAGCATTTATTTAAATTAAATCTTTTGTAACAATATACACTACCGTTCAAAAGTTTGGGGTCAGTATTTTTTTTTTCTTTCTTTTTTTGGAAGAAATTAATATTTTTTTTCTTGCAAGGATGTGTTAAATTGATAAAAAGTGATAGTAAAGATTTATATTGTTAGAAAATATTTCTATTTTGAATAAATGCTGTTCTTTTTGACTATTTATTCATCAATGAATCCTGAAAAAAGTATCACAGTTTCCAAAAAATATTAAGCAACACAACTGTTTCCAACTTTGATAATAACGAGTATCAAATCAGCATACAGTGGTGGTCAGAATTATTGGCACCCTTGGTAAATATGATCAAAAATGACTGTAAAAATAAATCTGAATTGTTTAATGCTGCTGGATCTTTAATGTTGTGGGCCTATTTTTCTGCTGGAGGTCCTGGACATCTTGTTCAGATACATGGTATCATGGATTCTATCAAATACCAACAGATAAAAAATCAAAACCTGACCAATTCTGCTAGAAATCCAATAATGGGCTGTGGTTGGATCTTCCATAAGGACAATGATCCAAAACAAACATCAAAACCAACACAAAAATGTGTCACTGAGCACAAAATGAAGCTTCTGCCACGGTCGTCCCAGTCCCCTGACCTGAACCCTATAGAAAATGAGTAGAGTTAACTGAAGAGAAGAAGCACCAACATGGAGCTGGGAATCTGAAGGATCTGGAGAGATTCTGCATGAAGGAATGATCTCTGATCTCTTGTCAGGTGTTCTCCAAACTCATCAGGCATTATAGAAGAAGAGTGAGAGCTGTCTGCTTGGCAAAAGGAGGTTACAAAAATGATTGAATAAAAGGGTGCCAATAATTGTGGCCAACATGTTTTGTAGATAAACATTTATTTCATAATGTGACTTTCCCCCCACTTTCAATTCTTTTTCTTCAATGAAAGGTTAGACTTTTGCTAATTTTATGAATTAAAGATCAAAAGGATAAACAATGCAGATTTATTTTTACAGTCATCTTTGATCATATTTACCAAGGGTGCCAATAATTCTGACCACCACTGTATTAGATTGATTACTGAATCTCTGTCTATCTATCTATCTATCTATCTATCTATCTATCTATCTATCTATCTATCTATCTATCTATCTATCTATCTATCTATCTATCTATCTATCTATCTATCTATCTATCTATCTATCTATCTATCTATCTATCTATCTATCTATCTATCTATCTATCTATCTATCTATCTATCTATCTATCTATCTATCTATCTATCTATCTATCTATCTATCTATCTATCTATCTATCTATCTATCTATCTATCTCTCTATCTATCTATATATATATATATATATATATATATACATACACACACACACAAGCATGTTTTTTAAATGGGCCACTCTACAGAATTGGTTCAAAGTCAGAGTTGGAAACGTCTGGTAAAAAAAATTATTTTTCCACAAATTCTGTATGTATGCAAATTGTATAATGTCCAAGGTACACATTTCTAGTAATTGTGCAGTTAATTCTCATCATTTATTTTCAGAATATTTTGGAATATTTTTCCTCTCTCCAAATTTGGCACTACCAAAACAAAAATAAATAATTTAATAAAAAGGGACACATTGACCTATTAAGATTTTGTTTACATTTACCTTGTGTATGTACCTTCACAGGTAAATCAATAACGATTACAATTTTAACAATATTTCAAATGTAATTTATGAGATTTGTTATATTTTGAATCCAATCTTTCTTTGCAAAAGTCAAAGTTTATCATACTGATTTCAAAGTGAAGGATTCATTAGTTTGAATATACAGTGAACCAAACACTATCATAACATCTTAGTTGATAATTCAATATACAGGTGCTGGTCATATAATTAGAATATCGTGAAAAAGTTCATTTTTTTATTGTAAATTATTTTTAAAAAGGAAACTTTCATATATTCTAGATTCCCTATATGTAAAGTAAAACATTTCAAATGTTTTTTTTTTTTTTTTTTCAAATTTTGATGATTAGAGCGTACAGCTCACGAAAGTCCAAAATCCAGTATCTCAAAATATTAGAATATTTCCTAAGATCAAATCAAAAAATGGATTTTCAAAACAGAAAAGTTCAAGTTCTTTAAAGTATGTTCATTTGTACACTCAATACTTGGTCGGCAGCACATATTACAGCAAATGACTTGCTCCTAGCACAAATTACAGCATCAGTGAAGTGTGGCATGGAAGTGATCAGCCTGTGGCACTGCTGAGGCACTATTGAGCCTTCAGAACATCTGTATATTGTTGGATCGACTGTTTCTCATCTTTCTCTTGAAACTATCCAGGGTTCAGGGGTCAGGCATGTTGGCTGGCCAATAAAGCACAGTAATATCATGGTCAGCAAACCACTTGGAAGTGGTTTTTGCAATGTGGGCAGGTGCTAAAGTCCTGCTGGAATAGGAAATCAGCATCTCCGTAAAGCTTGTCAGCAGATGGAAGCATAAAGTGCTCCAAAATCTCCTGGAAGATGGCTGCATTGACGTTGCACTTGATAAAACACAATGGACCAACACTAGCAGATGTCACAGCCCCCCAAATCATTACTGACTTCAGAAACTTCCCTCTAGACTTCAAGCAGCTTGGATTCTGTGCCTCTCCAGTCTTCCTTCAGACTCTGGGACCATGATGTCAACATGAAATGCAAAATTTACTTTTATCCGAAAAGAGGACTTTAGACCACTGTTCATTGTCCAGTTCTTTTTCTCCTTAGCCCAGGTAAGATGCTTCTGACGTTGTTTCTGTTTCAGAAGTGGCTTGGTAGTCCTTTTCCTGAAGATGTCTGAGTGTGGTGACTCTTGATGCGCTGACTCCGGCTTCATTTGACTCATTGTGAAGTTCTCCCAAGTGTTTGAATCGGCTTTACTTGACGGTTTTCTCAGGCTTGCGGTCATCCCTGTTGCTTGTGCACCTTTGCCTACCCAATTTCTTCCTTCTAGTCAACTTTGCATTTAATATGCTTTGATACATCACTCTGTAAACAGCCTCCACATTTAATAATGACCATCTGTGACTTACTCTCTTTGTGGAGAGTGTCAATGATCGTCTCCTGGACCATTGCCATGTCAGCAGTCTTCCCCATTAGTGTGGTTTCAAAGAACAAGAGATACCCAGAATTTATACTGTAGGGATGGTCATTTAATGAAACTCAAATGTAAATATTCTAATATTTTGAGATACTGGATTTTGGACTTTCATTAGCTGTACGCTAATGAAATCAACAATGTAATCAACAAATTAAAAAAAAAAAAAAAACTTTTGAAATGTTTTACTTTACATGTAGGGAATCTAGTATAAATGAAAGTTTCATTTTTTTAAAATAATTTACAATAAAAAAATGAACTTTTTCATGATATTCTAATTATATGACCAGCACCTATACTTTATTTTTGACAAAACGTCCCATGTTTCGGTCGTGACTGCACATTTTCGGTAGTGACAGTAATGTGTTGGTAGCGACCACATCACATTACAGAATTTTAACTGGCATGCTAAAACACCACTAAAACATATTAAAACACTGATGATTTTAATAACTGTTCTAAAATGTAGTTAATTTTCCCCCAAAGAAATGATTGTGTTCCCTTTTGTCACTACAAAAAC